>NC_089598.1:88372373-88514168 GCF_019320115.1 Miscanthus floridulus | reverse complement strand
CGGCGAGAAGGCCTCGGCGAGAGGGCCTCGGCGGGGCGAATCGAAGAATCGGCCTCGGCGAGAATCGGCCTCGGCGAGAAGGCCTCAGCGAGAGGGCCTCGGCGGGGCAAATCGGAGAATCAGCCTCGGCGAGAAGGCCAGGGCCTCGGCGGGGCAAATCGGCGAATCGGCCTCGACGAGAGAGCCTCGGCGAGAATCGGCCTCGGCGAGAGGGCCTCGGCGGGGCGAATCGGAGAATCGGTTGAGGCCCCGTGGTTGTCCTTCGGCTTTGATATTTGTAAGGTCTAAGCAATCTTTTCGGTTCTTGCTTAGGGTATCCCTTTTTATGGTATCCGACAACATGTCTCATATAGTTTATAAAACCTCATGAGAGATATGTCACATTTGTGAACAATGTCATTACCACTTTGTCATATAAAGAAATGATCAATATAAAAGTTGTAGATCTTGATGAGTTATTCAACTTTGGTATTTATCACTTTTTCAGCTGAAATCATTTAGGGTACCAAAATCTTGTCTGAAGTTGCATTTTTTTTAAATTCAAAATTTAAATTGCTCAAACTTTTCATATGTATATATTGACAAAACCAACAAAATAAATTGATAGAGAATGATTTTAGAAAATTTTAGGAAAAAAATCATCAAATTTGGAGTTAGTACGAGGAAGAAAAACTAGTTACAAAGTTGACCCACAGATTAAAAAAAAGAAATCACACTGTTTACTATAATCATGTAAGATCATCTAGAACAGTATGATTTCTCTTTTTAATCTGTGGGTAAACTTTGTAACTAGTTGTTCTCCCTCATACTAACTCCAAATGTGATGGTTTTTTTTCCTAAAAATTTCTAAAATCATGCTTCAGCATTTAAGTTTGATCAAACTTGGATGTGACAATGTTTTACACATTATAAAATTTGAAATTTGAAATTTGACAAGTTTAAACCAAATTTTAAAACCCTAAATGATTTCAGATGTAAAAGTGATAAATACAAAAGTTGTTAAAATCATCAAGATATACAACTTTTATTTTGGTCATCTTGTCATTTGACAAAATTTGAACCTTTCAATTTTGAAATTTTGAAAAACGACAAGTTCGAACCAAAATTTGAGACCCAAATTGATTTCAACATAAAAAGTGATGAATACCAAAGTTGTTCAACTCATTAATATTTACAACTTTTATTTTAGTCATCTTATCATTTGACAAAATTTGAACCTTTCAAATTTGAAATTTTGAAAAACGACAAGTTCGAACCAAAATTTGAGACCCAAATTGATTTCAACATAAAAAGTGATGAATACCAAAGTTGTTCAACTCATGAATATCTACAACTTTTATTTTGGTCATTTCTTCATTTGAAAAAATTTTAGCACACATTGTTCACTAATCTTACACATGTCTCATATAGTTTATAAAACCTTATGAGAGATGTATCACATTTGTGAACAATGTCATTACCAATTTGTCATATGAAGAAATGACCAATACAAAAGTTGTAGATCTTGATGAGTTATTCAACTTTGGTATTTATCACTTTTTCAGCTAAAATCATTTGGGGTACCAAAATCTTGTCTGAAGTTGTATTTTTTTTAAATTCAAAATTTAAATTGCTCAAACTTTTCATATGTATATATTGACAAAACCAACAAAATAAATTGATAGAGAATGATTTTAGAAAATTTTAGGAAAAAATCATCAGATTTGGAGTTAGTATGAGGAAGAAAAACTAGTTACAAAGTTGACCCACAGATTAAAAAAAAATCACACTGTTCACTGTGATCATGTAAGGATCATCTAGAACAGTATGATTTCTCTTTTTAATCTGTGGGTAAACTTTGTAACTAGTTATTCTCCCTCATACTAACTCCAAATGTGATGGTTTTTTTTTCTAAAAATTTCTAAAATCATGCTTCAGCATTTAAGTTTGATCAAACTTGGATGTGACAATGTTTTACACATTTTAAAATTTGAAATTTAAAATTTAACAAGTTCAAACCAAATTTGAAAACCCTAAATGATTTCAGATGTAAAAGTTTTGAATACAAAAGTTGTTCAACTCATCAATATCTACAACTTTTATTTTGGTTGTCTTATCATTTGATTAAATTTGAACCTTTCAAATTTTGAAATTTGAAAAAAGACAAATGGGCACTGCAGGGGCGGCTGGTGATTGAGCCGCCCCTACAGATCAACCCCAACTGTAGGGGCGGCTCAGGTTACCAGCCGCCCCTACAGTGCCATCTGTAGGGCAGCTGGACTGTTGGGGCCTGAGGACGGCCACTGTAGGGGCGTCCCCCAAACCCAGTCGCCCCTACCGTAAAAATGCCCCCGTTCCTAGTGTAAGAATCTGGCGTAGTGGAGACTTCCATATCGACATTGTGGGGTCATTGGAAATGTCAGGTGAACCATGGACTTATGACCTCATGATGAACCATCAGCACACAAAAGGAGTTGTTGGGTTGGTCCATGGCGGGATGGGTTCACTCTTTTGCTCTATCCCTGACCCCCCCCCCCCCCCCCCCCCCCCCACCCCAGGCTAGAAGGCAGTACAACTGTATAAACAACAAATCAATGAAAACTTTCATCAAACTGTGATATTTTCCAACCATTTTGGCAAGAAATTTGGGGACCATCAATTGTTGAAGTTTAGAGATGACACATTTTCATTTAGCTATATTTTGCAAATGGAAATAGATTTAGGGATGTTAAAAGATGAGAGCATAATTACTTTTCCTATTTACATCTAAGTTTATAATAAACAATAAGAAATACACTAGAGTAAATCTAAAACCCCATAATAACATTCTTCACCTCTAATCCATGTCGTCGTCGATTGCCTAGTTCTTTTATGTTGGAGCTCAGCGACACCAAAAGCGTCGGAGCATCATCCTCAATGGCGGACCTTGGAGATGTCACGTGATCTAACGACACAAGATTTTTTTTTGTGCCATTAAAAAATATTTTCCCCCTTCATGAATCAACTAAATATGAACTACATGGAGAGAGAGCTACAATGTTGTGGTGCTAAAGAAAAGGTAAATAGACGCTTGTATAAATGGATAACATTATTTTAATTTGAAAGCAGGAAGGAGCAAGTTAGCCGTGGTCCCCGTGGATCAAATCAAAAGGGATTAATTAACATATGGGACAGTCCAAAATTTGAGTATTGGGCAGAGGAAAACTAACTAGACGTGGTAGTATAAACGAAGTCTAAACAACATATTTTGATAGATGTTTTTATGCGAGTCATTTAGCAAAGGCTCGTATAAGGTGAGGGTCTGTCTACGAAATAAATGGAAGTTGCCAAGACTCCACTTCTCGCAATAGAAAATAGGAGAGCCTCAACTATAGTTCAGATACTACACATTTTCGTTTAACTATGATTTGATTTGGTAAACTCGGGGAGAGGTTCAATCGAGATGAACTTCGAAGGCAGGAGCCTGCGTCAACATTTTCCGAGAAAAACACACACCTCACTAACTGTGCTCATTTTCGAATTTGGGCTGGGAGCTAACGTGACCGGACAGCCCACGAGTGGTGCGCAGTCGAAGCATTCCCCGCAGCAGCAGCAGCAGCAGCTCAACCACACTGCCCCATTTCGCCGCCTCCTTTAGTCCCACCTCGGGAAACCAACAAAAGGTAACGCAGCTTAAAGGTTCGGTCCTCACTCCTCACCTCGCCGAGGTCAGCAGCGCGAGCTTGTAACCCGAGCGGGGGCTTTGGGTGATGTGGACGTTGCTGGTATGGCTCTAGGCCTGGGCAGAGAGTGCTGTTGCTGGGCCCGCCCGTTCCAAGTTGGTAGTGGATTGCTGGGGCTTGTGCGAAAGCCGGGCCTCACAGTTCCTAGAGTGGCAGGCACAGCGTTAGGCTGGTTTCACAGAGCAGCGACAACTGCCCGCTTCCAACGGTGGAAAGTTAACGGGCCGCTGCACCCTTGGCCCATAACAGGCTCCCAGCCTACTACAACGGACCATCACCTTTTTCATTTTTTTATTCAAAAAATTCCCATTTCTTACCGGAGCTTCTGTCCCCCGTGGGGCTACATTTCATCGCGACGCAAAGTAATACAAGTACCCTTTTTTATTCAATAATATTCTCTCAGGATATAATTTTCTTCCAGATGACTGTCATTATTAACTTTTTCATGTTTCCCATGCTATTAGATTTTTGTCAAGTATATCAGCAGTTTTCATGCTGCATACAAAGTTGGGCGAAATTTATTCAAGTATCAAAAAAAAATGTACAGTGCCCGTGTGCTCAAAGCGTAAATTCTGTGTGCAGTTTGAAACCCACTGAGCAGTTATTTTCAAATCTCTTTTTATTGGGTAGGCTAGAGTTGAAACTCACCAAGCAGCTATTTTCAGTTCAAGTAAGTTAGGGTAGGCTAGAGTTAAAATCTACCAAGAGCCCCATTCAATAGCTGTTTTTCAAGTACTCCTATTTAAACATAGATCTCTATGTATATCACAAGCATTTAAATCTCTTTTTATTGTCTCCCCTATGTCAATTTCGGTCTTCCTCTATCTCCCATCATATTATTAGCTTGGCTTAGGACTCCACAATGCACTGGTGTCTCTGGAGATCTCCTTTAGACATGGTCAAACCACATAAATCGATATTGGACAAGCTTTTCTTCAATTGGTGCTACCTCTAGGCGATCACGTTGTGTGACCACAAATCTATCGCAACATACGTATTTCTGCAACACTCAGTTGTTGAACATGTCGAATCTTTGTAGGTCAACATTTTGCTCCATACAACAAAACCGGTATAATAGCAAGTCTATAGAACTTGCCTTTTAGTTTTTGCGGTACCCTCTTATCACAGATAATGCCAGAAGCTTGTCGTCACTTGATCCGCCATGCTTTGATTCTATGGCTAACGTCCGCATCAATATCTCTATCCCTCTGTAGCATTGATTCCATATACCGAAAGGTATCCTTCTTAGGCACTACTTGACCTTTCAAACTCACATCTCCCTCCTCCTGTACAACTCCGCCAAAGTCGCATCTCATGTATTCGGTTTTAGTCTTGCTCAATCTAAAACCTTTAGACTCAAGGGTCTGCCGTCATAACTCTAGTTTTCTATTTACTTCTGCCTGACTTTCGTCCACTAACACTACATCATTAGCGAACAACATACACCAAGGGATATCCCCTTATATGTTCCTAATAACCTCATCCATTATCAAGGCAAAGAGATACGGACTTAAGGCTGACCCTTGATTAAGTCCAATTTTAATCGAGAAGTAATCTGTGTTACCATCGTTTGTTCGAACACTAGTCACAATATTATTGTACATGTCCTTGATGAGGGTCACGTACTTTGATGGGACTTTATGTTCGTCCAAAGACCACAACATAATATTTTTTGGTATCTTGTCATAAGCCTTCTCCAAATCAATGAAAATCAAGTGGAGATTCTTCTTCTGCTCTCTAAACCGCTCCATAACATGTCTTATTAAGAAGATTGCTTCTATGGTTGACCTTCTGGGCATGAAACTAAATTGGTTTGTTGATATCTGTGTCGTTCCTCGTAGGCGCTGCTCGATGAATCTCTCCCATAACTTTATAGTGTTGCTCATCAACTTAATTCCCCGATAATTAGTACAACTTTGGATATCTCCCTTGTTCTTGTAGATTGGTACCAATATGCTTCTTTTCCACTCCTCAGGCATCTTATTCGATCGAAAGATATTGTTGAACATCATGGTTAGCCATACTATAGCTATATCCCCAAACAACTTCACAACTTGATTAGGATACCATCAGGGTCCATCGCTCTGACCTTCGATTCTTTAATCCTCTGTACAAAGCGTCTGTTAGTGTCATCAAACGAGTCGTCCAGCTGAATGATGGTGTTCTCGTTCTCACCATTGAACAATTTATCAAAATACTCTTACCATCTATGTCTGATCTTATCCTCCTTCACCAAGAGCTGCTCCCTCTCATCATTTATGCACTTGACTTGGTTGAAGTCCCTTGTCTTCCTATCGCGAGCCCTAGCCATCTTATAAATGTCCTTCTCTCCTTCTTTCGTACTCAAACATCGGTAAAGGTCCTCATAGGCCCGCCCCTTTGCCTCACTCACCACTCGTTTTGCAGTCTTCATTGCCACCTTGTACCTCTCTATGTTGTTTGTACACCTGTCATGATACAAACGCTTATAGCACTCCTTTTCCTTAATAGCCTTTTGCACATCTTCATTCCATCACCAAGTGTCTTTTGAGTCGCATCTGCTCCTTTTGGTCACTCCAAGCACCTCTAAAGCAACCTTCCGAACGCATGTTGCCATCTTCTCTCACATGTTGTTTGCATCGCCTTCATCATTTCAAGGGCCCTCTTCAATGACCTTTTCCTTAAAGACCTTTGATGCCCCCCTTCTAATTTCCACCACTTCGTTCTAGCAACCCTAGCTTGTTTGTTCCCACGAGCATGCATCAGAAAGCGGAAGTCAGCCACCACCAGCTTTTATTGAGCGACCACACATTCTTTAGGTATCACCTTACAGTCCACGCGTATTTGTTTATTCCTCCTTGTAAGGGCAAAATCGATTTGACTAGAGTACTAGCCGCTACTAAAGGTCACTAAATGGGATTGTCTTACGGAAAAAAGTGTTAGCTATCATCAGATCAAAAGCTATGACAAAGTCTATGACTTCATCTCCCTCCTGGTTCCTACTACCATATCTGAAACCCCCATGAACTGCCTCGAAACCTGCACTTGATGTACCTACATGGTCATTAAGATCACCTCCTATAAAGAGCTTCTCGCTACTAGGGACAGCTCTAACCAAGCGATCTAAGTCTTCCCAGAAAAGCCGCTTAGCACTCTCATCATGGCCTAATTGGGGGCATACGCACTAATTACATTTAAGACCATATCACTAATGACAAGTTTAATTAAGATAATCCTATTCCCTTGCCGTCTCACCTCCACTACACCATCCTTAAGGCTCTTATCAATCAAAACTCGTACTCTATTTTTAACTCCGCCTATGGTGAAACGCCTTTGATGTCCCAACATAATAGATCCCAAGGAGGAGGGTTATGTTAGGCTCGACGAGCCAATGTAAAAATTTAACCACTTTAATGAGATGAATGTATATTCTTTATGTTAAAGATTTTTTTCCAATCCTAATTTCCTAAACTCAGTGCAAAGCAAACAGACTGAATTTGTTGATGACAATTAGATCTTATGGCAACAGAGTCAACGGTAGGGCAAACTGATGCCAAGCATACGAGATGTGGGCTGCCCAGGGCTTGTTCGGCTGGCTTATTCGCTGGCTGGGCCACTCAGGGGGCACTGTTGATATGAACAGTATTTTTCTATAAAGAGCTTCTCGCTACTAGGGACAGCTCTAACCAAGTGATCTAAGTCTTCCCAGAAAAGCCGCTTAGCACTCTCATCATGGCCTAATTGGGGGCATACGCACTAATTACATTTAAGACCATATCACTAATGACAAGTTTAACTAAGATAATCCTATTCCCTTGCCGTCTCACCTCCACTACACCATCCTTAAGGCTCTTATCAATCAAAACTCGTACTCTATTTTTAACTCCGCCTATGGTGAAACGCCTTTGATGTCCCAACATAATAGATCCCAAGGAGGAGGGTTATGTTAGGCTCGACGAGCCAATGTAAAAATTTAACCACTTTAATGAGATGAATGTATATTCTTTATGTTAAAGATTTTTTTCCAATCCTAATTTCCTAAACTCAGTGCAAAGCAAACAGACTGAATTTGTTGATGACAATTAGATCTTATGGCAACAGAGTCAACGGTAGGGCAAACTGATGCCAAGCATACGAGATGTGGGCTGCCCAGGGCTTGTTCGGCTGGCTTATTCGCTGGCTGGGCCACTCAGGGGGCACTGTTGATATGAACAGTATTTTTCTATAAAGAGAACAGTATTTTTCAGCTAGAAAAGTATTTTTCTCTCACAGCAATCCTCACCCCAATCCAACCAATATTTTGGCTTATTCAAGCCGCCTGCCGAACAAGCCCCCAGACAGCAACAGAGAATCACATATGTTCGCAATCGCGCAAATTATGGATTTTATAGTACAATATGACAGCAAAGTTTCCATCAAGTCCACAGACCCCACATGGCAATGCCAACACACGCCTTCAAGCATAACAGTATTTACGAATCTACCAAACATGAGTAGCAGTCCACAGGACACTGGGTAATTGCGGCTCAACAGCATAAAGCATGAATCGCATCTGCAAAAGAGCAGACACCCACATTAGCATACAGAAGTTTGGTTCCATAAGTCAAAAGCATTTCTAAACATATAGAAGCTGAGTCAAGAAATCAGAGGAAGAGGTCATCCAGCCTCCAATAGTTTACCAAACAGAAGTTGCAGGACATTTGCTGAGGATTTATGACTTGCTATAAACAGAAAAGGTTAACAGAATTAGCTCAAAAGTATGAATTTGAGCCAATACTGCTTATATGCAAGACAAAACCACTAGCAGTGTACAAAATGCAATGTGTGCTTGAGAAATATTCTTGTACACCTGAGTATACAATATAACTAGCAATGCATAAACATTGGGGGCACCTCTGTCAAATAGGAAAGCAGGAGTTTTTTAGTGTCAAATAGAAAAATTTCTCTAACAGAGGCACACTACTTTATCACACACTGCAACAGGCTCTGCTTATTCTGTGAACGTGCTATAGATTAAAAAAAAAAGGGCGTACCCAGTGCAGAGAGCTCCCGCTCTGTGCGGGGTCTGGGGAAGGGTGTCAGTGGCAAGCCTTACCCTCGCCTGTGCAATGCGAGGAGACCGCGACTCGAACCCGGGACCTTCCGGTCACAGGCGGTAAGACTCTACCGCTTGAACGTGCTATAGATTGATTAATAATATTATGGTAATGGTATAGAGTCAATTTCGTACCAACCTTAACTTTGTGATGCAAACAATAACCTTTTACAGCAAAGAGAAACCATTATCTTTAACACATTTTCTTTGATTCAACACAGTGAGACTAGTCACGTGACAGTTCTCTATTTAATTTTACTACATCTCTACCGAGCTTCATCTCATACTTGTTCATGCCTATATGGTTCAACAAAGTCAGAACCGTGTAACAGCACCATCAACAGTACTGCTGCAAGTTCAAGAAGCTTTATGCATTTACACTATTGTTCCCACAATATTTTCCGAAGACACACTTAGGCTTTAGCTGGCAGTTGGCACTAGCAACTAACAGAACAGTAAGATGAATGTGGAAGAACACAATAGGCGTTCATGTGGTCAGCTCACTAAGACAAACAGAGCTTGGATATTACCAGGCACAATCACATATGTGCATGGTCCTCAGTGTCATAACTCACAAATATATTAATATGACAAGTGCTTTTCATAACATAGCCTTAACACATGAATGCCACTTTTTCGAGATGCTACCTAGAGAAATTTCCATCTATGGCAGTATCAGGTTCGGTTATAATACTGCAAGTCTGTAAATCACCACTTAACCTCCATGAGAGTGGTTTTAGAGAGTGCTATACTGCTTTAACAATGTACAGACAATAATCTCATTAACACTAACTCTAGCAGTTGTAAGGTTATTTATAAATGCAAGATATAAGAAAAGAGCCCACTATATATTTTGTTCTCTTTAGTTGTGAAAGATTGAAGAGAAGGTGCGCCATTATTTGCTAAAGCCATCTGCCCTAGAGTACAACTCAAACTCTAAAAAGCTTGGTTCGACAGATAGTAGATATACATACAAAACCACCTTCACTTGCAATTGGGCACAATGCTATCAAGCAACACAATCATGGTAGCAGTTCTTCAACAGTATTCAAAGGCTACCGCAGCAGAGCATAGGTTAAGTGCGCGAGGGCTAGGATGAATCTATCATCACCTGAAAAGGCTGAAAGCCTGAAAGGCCCTCTCAGCCGCGGGCCTTAAGCTCGGCGAGGCGGCGAGAGAGGTCATCCTCGTCGACCTTCTCCTTATCCTTGGCGGCAGGGATGGCGTGGGCGGCGGCCTGTGGCAGACCGACGGAGACCTCGAGCCCGTAGTCGTCGGCGACCTGCTGCATGAGGCTGTTGACCTCGGTCTCGGGCGTGGAGAGGGAGGTGGAGCCGGCCATGGCGCCCTCCATGAACTCGGCCTGGACCTCCATATTGACGAACTGGCGCTCGAAGTTGTCCATGGTCTCGGACATCTTCTGGAGGTTCCCGGTGCCGAGCGCGGAGTCGAGCGACTTGACGATGGACTGCATGGACTTGCCGATGACCTGCATCTTGGCCTGCGTGTCGAGGCGGGCGACGACGGCGTCGAGGCGGGAGGCGAGGCGGAGGTAGTTCATGTGCTCGGTGCGCTTGCGGATGGCGTTCTCGGCGTAGATGCGGGCGCCGTCCATGTTCCCCTTCTCGATCGCCTTCTTGACCTTGAGCTTCTGCTCCTTCTCCTCCTTCTCGCACTTGCGCGCCTGCCGCTGCAGCGACTTGGAGGTGAACTTGAGGTCGAAGATCTGGTTCATCAGCTTCTCTGGGTTCCCCATGGTCGCCGGCGAGCGGGGCTCGCTGGGGCTGGGATGGATCTGGGATTCGGCTAGGGTTTGTGTGAGATTAGGAGGAGATCGAGGAGGGGGATTTGTGAAGGCTCGTGGAGGCGAGGAGGGGAACGAATGGGGATTTTTTGACGACGAGCGATCGGGTTGTGGGGTCGATTCGATTTTGATCTGGGCGAAGACGACCACGCGGTTTAGGGGCAACACGGTCATCACATCGATACGTGCGTGGAGCGTTAAATATAGAGGAAAAAAAACTAATTGTATAGTTTGGATGAAAATTGCGAGACGAACGTTTTGAGCCTAATTAGTCTATAACTGAACACTAATTGTCAAATAAAAACGAAAGTACTATAGTAGCCAAATTCTCAAAATTCGCTAACTAAACACGCACTAAGGCTTTGTTTAGATTGCAATTTTTTGCAATCTGGACACTGTAGCACGTTTCGTTTGTATTTGACAAACTTTATCCGATCATGGACTAAATAGGCTCAAAAGATTCGTCTCGTGATTTACAACCAAACTGTACAATTAGTTATTTTTTTATCTACATTTAATGCTCCATGCATGCGTCCAAAAATTGATGTGACGAAGAGAGAGTGAAAAAACTTGAAATTTGGAGATGATCTAAACAAGGCCTAAGCAACGATGTTGTTTGGGGAGGACGCCCGTGCGGTGGGTGCGTGTGGCGGGCTGGCGGCCCTGGCCGTAGTCCGTAGATGGTGTGCTGCGTGGTATAAGCATTTAGATAGAAATCACTTCATATGACTGTTTGGTCAGCTCGTAAGATTTGTAACTGAATTTAAATTAGAAGAAATCAGGCATTAGGTATTTTTTGCAATGATAATGATATGATTAAGATGTCCAGACGGATGGACGCCTCCCACCGCTCACTCCCACAACACTTGTGCCCCTCTCTATTCTTCTCCCTTCGTGTCCTGGCCCACACCCGTCGACACGGCCATAGATGCTTCCCTAACCGACGGAGGCTCCTTCCACCACCCCCGCGGCATCCTCCTCTCCCACCCCTGCGTCCTTATCCATCGGGAGCGTCCAACGCCCGTGGACCCAGTGGCCCTTTCTCCCATCCTGGCGAGATCTAAGCAAGCCGTTGACCCCTCTCCTACCCCGGCTGGCGGTGCTCTCCTTAGATGAAAGGTCCTTGTTTGGTTTTGTTAATTGAGTGACAACCTAGGTGGACTAATTGTGTTTATGTGAGATACACATGTGATTAGTCCATAAGTACATGTGTGTTAGCAACATATGCCGTGAAGGTGAAAATGGTTTGGAGATGTTGCAAAGCTCACACATGTGATGATGAAGGAGCTTATTGCACATGAGACAAGACATTGAGTCATGTGATCAAGGTGGAAAAGATCAAGACAAGACTTGGCTTGATGGACCGGTTGCAAGCGTGAAGGGCAAGTCGGAGGCTTTGGAGCGATGGACCACGTGGCGGTAAGCTTGAGCAAGACTTGGCGCTGATGGACGAAGGCAACGGTAAAAAGCAAGTGAAGTCAAGATCGATGAACCAATATGATCACGTGATGATATGAAGTGGATCATATCATTGTTGATCATGTTGGTACATGTGTTGCATCGATATTGGAGGAGATGGAATAAAATGCGCAAGGCAAAGGTATAACCTAGGGCATTTCATTTCACCGGTCATAGGTGTGTAGAGAAGTTGATGACCGGGTTTAGGATAGATGGCCGTACTATCAAGAGGAGAAAACTTGTTTGCATATCGGTCATCTAGTGCCACTCGAGTGATCTAACTTTGCATCGTCGCTAGGATCGAGTGGCGTGGCAAGTTGAGTGGCTAACATCCTTTGTGAAATGATTGTGAAAAGCTAACACACATACACATGGTGGTGTTGGCACATTTACAAAGGAGATGAAGTTGGAGTTGATATGATCAACTTGGAGAAGAAAAGGAGGGAGTCGCGCTGGTCAGAGAGTTACCGGACGCGTCCAGTATGGTGACCGGACACGTTCGGTATTAACTAGCGACTCAGCGACCGGACGCGTCCGGTCACCACACCGGACATGTCCGGTGTGAATCCGCGTGGTCGACGTTCTGTGAACGGTCGACCGGACACTGGCAGCGTCCGGTCATGGGTGACCGGACGCGTCCGGTCGGACCTAGGTGCTTACTGGACTCGATCGGACACAGCGGCTCAGCATCCGGTCATGTCTGCTTCTACGTCCGGTGTGAGCGTTCGGTCGGACATGTCAGAGAGCCATTGTGGCAACGGCTACTTTGAATGGGACACGTGGCGGTCTGTGAGCGACCGGACACGTCCGGTATAGCGACCGGACGCGTTCGGTATGCACGTCCGGTGCGTCCGGTGCAGCGTCCGGTCAGCCCGAAAAACGTCCAGTGAAGGGGTAACGGCTAGTTTAGCCCTTAGGGCTATAAATAGAAGTGGCCTTCGGCCATGGCTGGGGCTGAGCACCTAAGTGGACTTAGTGTCTATGCTTGTGAGTGCTTGGGAGCCCTCCATCACACATATGCTTGACAGTGATCATTCGATTGTGTGAGTGAGCGATTCTAGTGCGATTGCATCGTGAGGTTGCATCGAGTGGCACTAGGTGATCGAGTTGCAAGCCGGTGGTGCTTGTTACTCTTGGAGGTTGCCACCTCCTAGATGGCTTGGTGGTGGTCTCCGTCGAAGCCCGCAAGAAGCTTGTGCGGCGCTCTGGAGAAGTGCTTGTGAGGGGCATTGTGCTCGCCCCGCGGGAGCCACGAAGAGCAACTCTAGTAAAGCGTGTCATTGAGCTACCCTCACTCAAGGGGTAGGTTCTTGCGGCGTCCGATATGTGGGCTTAGCGGGTGATGCTAATTAGCCGCCGAACCACCAAGTGAGCGGTCGACACAACGGGGACTAGCGTGTTGGCAAACACGTGAATCTTGGGAGAAAAATCATCATGTCAACCTTGTTCTTCCCGTTGGTTTGCATCCCCATTACACAAGCTTGCAATTACTTTTATACATATTAAGCTTGTGTAGTTGCTCTTGTAATTAGATAGCTTGTGTAGCTTGCTAATTACCTTCTTACTTGTGTAGCATAGAAGTAGCTCCCTTGCGTGGCTAATTTTGTTTTAGTAACCTTGTTAGTCACATTGCTTAGTTTGTGTAGCTAAGTATTTGCGCTCTCTAATTAGGTATTGGTTGCCTTGTTATTGAGCATTGCTAGTGAGCTTAGTTAGCTTTGTGCTTTTGCTTACTAGCATGTGTAGGAGCTCTCTTGTTTTTTAAAGTACTAGTGGCATATGTTTGTGTAACCTTGCTCCTAAAATTGTTTAGGAGAGCTCTAGCTAGCCCGGCACCTTAGTTGCATAATTAGTATCTTTGCAAGGTGCTAGTGAACATATATAGAGGGGTGTAGTCTTATCTAGACCGATTATTTTAATTCCGCATTTATATCAGTTAGCCGACGTGATTAAGTTTTAGAAAAGACTATTCACGCCCCTCTAGTCGCCATCTCGACCCTACAAGTGGTATTAGAGCCTGGTCTCTCATTTGTGTTCTTCACCGACCCGAGAGGATGGCGTCTAATGGGCTAGATGTTTATGAGGCACACATTTTTTATGGCACAAACTTTGCACTTTGGAAAAATCACATGCTTGATCATTTTCATGCAAAGGAACCTAAATTTTGGTGGGTTGTCACAAGTGGTCTCACCCATGTATTGGACCATAGAAATCTCACCAAAGCTCAAAGAGTTCTCTATGAATTTGATGCACATGCTTGTTGTTTTCTAATGGATGCTTTAAGCTTTGATTTGATGAAACAAGTAAACATCAAGGGAACCGCTCGTGAGATATGGGAGTCCATTAAGGAAACATTAGGTGATTCCTCCACATGGGATGATGGCAAATTCAAGAAGGAGGATGAGCCCAAGAAGGAGGTGCATGAGTATGTTGAGCATAACCACAATTTGGTGATTGTGGAAGATTGCTCCACCTCATGGTCAAGTGATGATGATGATCGATCTACTATAAGTTCACTTGACAAGGTTGATAATGATGCCACAAGTGTTGCAAGTGATGATGCTACCCCATGCACACTTGATGGTGATGATGGTTCATGCTCAAGCCATGATGAGGCTACTACATGCTCTCCAACCACACCACATTGTCTCATGTCACAAGGTGACACTAAGGTATCAAATGATAATGTGGTTGATCATGTTGATTCATATGATGAGCTTGTTAATAAACTTGCTAGCATGACCGTGTCTTTAGAAAATGAGAAAGCTAAAACATTGAAATTAGAAAATGAAAACTCATTTCTAAAGAACTCTTGTGAAGAACATAAGAAATTACTTGATGCTTATAAATCTTCACTTGATGAGCTTAAATTGAATCATGAGACACTACTTGCATCTCATGATGAATTATTAGAAAAACACGCTTCTCTCATTAAAGTGTCTACAAAGAAACTTAAAATAATGAGAGCTTATCACATGGATCAAATGATAAGTTGCAAAATGTTGCTAACCCTTGTGATGTAGGCAAGAAGCATGTATCCACCTCTTGTGATGATTTATTAGATATGCCATGCTCTTCACAATTAGATGCTTGTTCTACTTTTATGTCTTGTGAGACTAACCTTTTGAAGGAGAACAATGAGCTAAATGAACAAGTGAAGAAATTGAGCAACAAGTTAGAGAGATGCTACAACTCTCAAGTCACCTTTGAGCATATGTTGAAGACTCAAAGAAACTTTGGTGACAAAAGTGGAGTCGGCTTCAAGACTAGCAAAGTCAATCATCAAGAAAGCCGCAATGACATAAGTGGCATTGGCTTCAACAAGAGCAAGATCAAGGAAAAAAGATGGGGCAAGAGAATATATGAAAGAGAGATGAAGAAGCAAGAACAAGAGAAGCTCTCTCATTTCATGTGATTCAAGTGCCATGAAGTGGGACATCTTGCAAATGGTTGCCCCAATGAAGAAAAGCTCAAGTTGAAGAAAGAAGAAGAGAGGCTAAGGCATGTGAAGTGCTTCAAGTGCCGCACTTGGGGTCATCCTACCTCAATGTGCCCAACCAAACAATTGGTGAAGCAACAAGTGAAGCCTCAACCAAAGCCACAAGTTGAGCAAAAGAAGACACCCCAAGTTCAAATCAAGATCAACCATGAAGATGGTGGTGACTTGATGATAAAGAAGAAGAAAACAAGAAGGGGTGGAAAGGCTAGGCATCCAATGCAAACTCAAGATGTCAAGATGATGAGTAAGAATGAAGATGAGAAGAAAGATTATGCTCACATCAAGTGCTTCAAGTGTGGAAATATGGGACACTTTGACTCTAAGTGTCCTACCAAGCTTGAGAAGAAGGCTCAAGCAATTCATGAGAGGCAAGGCAATGATAAGCACCACATGAGCAAGGAAGAGAAGGCTCAATCAAAGAGAAAGTGCTACTCATGCCGGGAAAGGGGACACATGGCACATTCACGTCTCCTAGGTGACATTTCTAAGCCTATTTCAATTATTGATAATAATGTGCTTAGAAAGGATGGTAATGGTACATCTATGGTTGCTATTACAAAGCATCCCGCTACTCATACTAAGGCGTTGCCTAAGTATGTTGCTCCTAACTTAAGATGACCCAAACTTGTTTGGGTACCATCAAAAAGTGGATGATTGATTGTAGGTACTGTGGGGGTATTAACCCCTATACCCTTACGGCTAGGCTTGGGCCAGCCCGGATCAGTGGGTCCGGTCCACCAAAAGATGACGCGTGGCCCGGCCAACCTGTTCGGAGTCTCGCGCAAGGAGTCAAGGCAGATTTGGCGATCAAGCAAGATCCTGGTCGGTTAGAATAGGAATCCTTATTCGGCCACATATGGCAATTGTAACTGGCTAGGATTAGTTCCTAGATCTGTAACCCTGCCCCCCGGACTATATAAGGCGGGCAGGGGACCCCTCTAAAAACATCTCTCATTAACATACAGCAATACAATCAGACGCAGGACGTAGGTATTACGCCTTCTTGGCGGCCGAACCTGGATAAAACCTCATGTCTATCTTGCGTCACCGTCTTGTTTGTGGCTTGCGCATCTGTCTGCCGACAATCTACTACCTTGGGCATACCCCTAGGTAGACTGCCGACCATATTTCATCGATAGTGGCGTGCCAGGTAGGGGGTGTGCGTACTGCTCTCCAAGCAAATAAGATGGTCATCATCCCTGGCTCCATGGCTATGCAAACAGCCTCATGTTCCCCGTCGGCCAGATCACTTGGACCACCGGCTCCAACGACTTCATCGCCATGACCACGGAGGAGGCGTGGACTCAGTCTACGCCGACCACTGCTTCACCTGCATCGGCTACGGCTCCGACCACGGTGGATACGGCTCCGACCACGGTGGATACGGCTCTAACCACGACGGATACGGCTCCAACCATGATGGATCTAGCTCCGACCACGGTACATCTGGCTCCGACCACACCTGCATCATCTTCAGCCACGCCGACAACCCGTCATCCGCTTCCCCGCTACAAAGGGAAGCAAATCGACAACACCGACCTACTCGACTCCATCGATCAGGTCAGCACCAAACTCGCTGAAACCCTAGCTCTGGTAAGTACGATTCAAAGTCAACCTAATGAGCTGGTAACCGCTTCCCACAACAGATCTACCTGACCAGCTCAGACCAGTCATCCTGCATGACTCGGTACAGATCTCATGGTCATATCTACTCCTGAAGGGCGCTCCGCTCATCGCCGGCCAGCCTCCACGACGGGTCTCCGGCTCTCCAAGTACGAAGCCTCGACGGAGAACTACCAGGCCCAGCTCTACGGCCTACGAAACGCTGCCTCCAACTACGCGTACAACCTACAACGCCGCTTGGATCTGTGTTTTATGCACCGACCTCGGCCGAAGCCACGCAACTTCATCAACATGATCCGGATTGAAGATTATCAAGAAGGATCCATCCACACGGTCCAAGAGGGTGACTCCAGCTCCTCGTCTAGCATCACGTCTGATGCCTCCGTCCACACCAAGCTCTAGCATCATGACGATGAAGGCGTCGAATACGATCTGGATATCCTAGACCACGCCTCGGGGTTCTCGCAATTCCCGTCTTTCCCACCAAGGCGAGGGAGTTTGATCAACGTTGTCAGCAATGATGAACCACCGGCAGTTGGCGAAATAGAACAAGAAAGGACTGCACGCGAAGCACGCAATATTGACCGGTTTAATTGCCGGTAAATCGAAGCCGAAGCAGACCAGGAGGCACGACGCATAAGGGTCCAGCCACGCGACCTTAACAATGCTTTCGATAGGGTAGGGGACAAACAGGTCTTCAGAACTCCAAGCGCCAACATAGCCGTCGCCATGGTGAAATGCAACGGCTACCCAACACCCTGGAAACCCAAGCAGTTCGCGATGAAATACAAGCCTATCTGACGGCTGCTATGGCCCAGACCGCAGAGATTGTAAATCAAGCCTGGGCTCCATCCATCTCAGTCGAGTCAAGCCACAGCCGCCAGCACCCAAGTCGCTCACAGCCACTCAACCAACGTGGCTCACGCAACAACGACCCATCAGACAACCGTCAAGGCGGAAATGGTGGCCATGACGGTGGCCAGGATGACAACCACCGTCAGGACGACAACCGCCGTGACATTCAGGATGATAACCGCCGAGACAACCGCGACAATCGCCACGATAACCACGGCCGCAGGGCTAATCCAGATGGCAATCGAGATCGCCGCGATGGCAATAACGATCTCCACCATTACCTTGGTGGACGCGATCTGCGCGCTCGCATCAACCAAAGAACCGACGATCGAGCATCCCATGAAAGTTATCGCCGTATGGAATATGACACTGCCCATGGCCCACCGGGTTTGAAGCAGTTTACTCCACACCTTCGCCAAGTCATATGGCCCAAGAATTTCAAGCTTGAGAAACTTCAGAAGTACGACGGTAACGAAAACCCCGAATTATGGGTCATGCTCTATGAAACTGCATGCAGATCAGCCATGGCTGACAAGCACGTCATGTCTAACTATTTCCCAGTCGCTGTTGGCCATGCAGGTCACCAATGGCTAGTCAGCTTGCCGGCAAACTACTTTGACTCTTGGCAGGAGCTCAAGCAAGCCTTCATCGACAACTTCATTGCTACTTGTGAACAACCAGGCAACAAATACGATCTACAACAGATTCGAGATCGAAAAGATGAGCCACTGCGCGAGTACGTCCGGCGTTTCTCGGAGATGCGCATCAAGGTCCCATCAATCTCCGACAACAAGGCAATCGAGGCTTTCATCACTGGCCTCCGCTTCCACGACGCCCTAAGGGACAAGCTCCTCCGCAAGAGACCTGAATCGGTCACAGCACTCCTGGCCACCGCTAAGAAATATGCGGATGCCGACGACGCTAAAAAGATAATTATTGAAGAAGCAGGAAGGGTTCCATGCTCCGACCACCCCCCACACCACGACGACTACCACGGCAACCGTGGTCGAAACGACAATTTTGACCGCCGCAACCAGCGCAACGACTCCCGCGACCACCGCGACCAACGTAATCAGCGGCGTAACCGCCGTGACGATTACAGGAGCAAGCGTGCTCGGGAAGACGACGGTGAGGTCAACACCGTTAAAAAGGGTGGCGGACGTCGTAACTATGAAGATGACTATGCCAAAGCATTGAAAGGGCCCTGCCAGCTTCATCCCAAGTCAAACCATACCATGGAGAATTGCCGCGTTCTCAAGTCTATCTACACGCGTCAACAGGCTCTGGATACATCCGACAAGCCTAACGACGCAGGGGAACAGCGCAATGAGGATAACGATGACGATGATGCAGACCCTCGTCACAAGTACGTCAAGCCAACCGATCGCGTGCACACCATCATCGGAGGCAAATTGTCCATCGAGACCAAACGAGAACGCAAGCTGCTCGCCCATGCTTGCTTGAATGTGGCCAACACCGACAACCTCCTCACCGATCCATGGCTCCCTCCGTGGTCTCACCGCGAAATCTCCTTCAGCAGAAAGGACCAATGGGCCGTAATACCTGAGCCAGGGCATTTTCCTCTGGTCCTCGATCCTTGTATCAACAAGCTTCAGTTCGATAGAGTACTGATCGACGGCGGCAGCTTCGTCGATATACTGTTCAGGAACAGTCTGCCCGCCCTGAAGATAGCTCAGGCGGATCTCAAGCCGTACAAGGCACAGTTTTGGGGTGTTCTCCCCGGACAGAGCTCTACACCTCTTGGGCAGATCACGCTACCTGTGCAGTTTGGGACCCCGAACCACTTCCGCATCGACTACGTCAACTTCATGGTCGCTGACTTCGACGGCACCTACCATGCTATTCTTGGTCGACCGTCACTCACCAAGTTCATGGCCATACCTCATTACAGGTATCTAGTGCTCAAGATGCCTACCGAGAAAGGAGTTCTAACCCTTCGAGGCAACGTGTACGCAGCTTATACCTATGAAGACGACAGTTTCAAAATAGCAGAGGCTCACGACCTCTCTATTCGCATGGCCAAGACCATGCTCGACGCCAAGAAGACCTCGACCGACCACCTGGAGATCCCGGAGCTCGAGGCTCCATGCAAGAACATCAAGTCCAAGGAGCACAAGGTGATCCAGCTGGTCGACGACAATCCCAGCAAAACGGCCCTTATCGAGGCCAACCTGGATCCCAAATAGGAAGACACGCTCGTCAGGTTCTTGAGGAGCAACGTGGATGTGTTCGCATGGAAACCTGCTGACATGCTCGGTGTACCTCGAAACTTGATCGAGCATTCCTTGAATGTCAACAGCTAGACCAAACCTATCAAGCAGAAGCTACGACGGTTCGCTCACGACAAAAAGGAGGCGATTAGGATAGAAGTTACATGGCTTTTGGCAGCCGGATTTATCAAAGAAGTGTATCATCCGGAGTGGTTAGCCAACCCGATTCTTGTACGCAAAAAGAATAATGAATGGAGAATGTGCGTTGATTACACTGATCTCAACAAACACTGCCCTAAGGACCCCTTCGGCTTACCTCGCATAGACGAGGTCGTAGATTCAACCGCCGGTTGCGAGCTGCTTTCCTTTCTCGATTGCTACTCTGGTTATCACCAGATCGCTCTCAAAAAGGATGACCAGATCAAGACGTCTTTCATCACGCCTTTTGGCGCCTACTGCTACACGACCATGTCGTTCGGGCTCAAGAATGTCGGGGCTACCTACCAATGCGCTATACAGGCTTGCCTCAAAGATGAGATAAAAGACGACCTCATCGAGGCTTATGTTGATGATATAGTTGTCAAAATCAAGGAAGCACATACCCTTGTTGACAACCTGGAACGCACCTTTACAGCCCTTAACACATTCCAGTGGAAATTAAACCCAAAGAAGTGCATCTTTGGTGTTCCTTCTGGCATACTACTTGGCAACGTCGTCAGTCACGACGGCATACGCCCTAACCCAGAGAAAGTCAAAGCTGTCTTGGACATGAAGCCGCCCAAAAAGGTGAAGGATGTT
Source organism: Miscanthus floridulus (assembly GCF_019320115.1). Classification (NCBI taxonomy): domain Eukaryota; kingdom Viridiplantae; phylum Streptophyta; class Magnoliopsida; order Poales; family Poaceae; genus Miscanthus; species Miscanthus floridulus. The sequence goes on along the minus strand of NC_089598.1, from coordinate 88,493,125 downwards.
CAGAAGCTTACCGGATGCATGACCACCCTTAGCCGTTTCATATCAAGATTAGGCAAAAAAGGATTACCGTTCTTTAAACTGCTCAAAGCATCTAAAAATTTGAGTGGTCGGAGGAAGCAGACGCTGCCTTCACATAGCTGAAACAATACCTTACATCACCTCCGGTCCTCACTGCTCCAAGAGAAGACGAAACACTCCTGCTTTACATTGCGGCTACTAATCGAGTGGTCTCCACGGCCATGGTGGTCGAGCGCGACGAGCCTGACCACGTCTACAAGGTACAGCGGCCAATCTATTTCATCAGTGAGGTACTCAATGAGTCCAAGACCAGGTACCCACAGATTCAGAAGTTGATCTACGCCATACTGATAACATCCCGAAAGTTGAAACACTACTTCGACGGATATCGTGTGGTGGTCATGACTGAGTACCCGCTGTGAGACATCATTAGCAACAAGGATGCGAACGGGCGCATCGTTAAATGGGCAATGGAGCTATGCCCCTTCTCCTTGGAATTTGCAAACCGTACTCCAATCAAGTCTCAGGCACTCGTTGACTTCATCGTCGAGTGGACAGACTTAAGCACGCCTACCTCTCTAGGATCCGACGAGTATTGGACGATGTACTTCGATGGCTCTCTCAACATTGACGGTGCGGGAGCAGGAGTCCTTTTCGTGTCACCATCCAAGGAGCAGCTCCGGTACATTCTCAGGATTTATTTCCGAGCATCTAATAATGCCGCCGAGTACGAAGCATGCCTACATGGTCTGCGCATTATGGTTGAGCTTGGCGTAAAATGTCTCTATGTCTATGGAGACTCGGCTCTGGTCATCAACCAACTTAACAAGGACTGGGACACGACAAGCGAAAAAATGGATGCATACTGCAAGTCTATCAGAAAGCTAGAAGGCAGGTTCTATGGCATCGAGTACATACACGTGGTCCGGGACAAGAATCAAGCAGCGGATGCGCTGTCCAAGTTAGGATCATCCCGAGCCAAAATCCCACATGGCGTATTCGTCCAAGACCTACTCACGCCTTCCATCGAAGAGGAAGATTCCATGGCAGACAAGCCTCCAGACCAGCAATTGGTGGCTACGGTTCCGGCGTCGAGCACCACCGAGCTGCCTCCAACCACTCATGAGCCCGACTGGAGAATACCTTTCATCAAATACCTAACAGATGGTAGCGGTTACACTGATCAGACAGAAAACGAGCGCCTGATGCGTCGTAGTAAGCAGTACCTGCTCGTCGATGGCAAGTTATGGCGCAAGAACGCAAAGGAGGAAATCTTGATGAAATGTATAACCCAGGAGGATGGCGAACATCTCCTGGACCAAATCCACTCTAGCTCCTGTGGCAACCACATGGCCTCAAGAACGCTGGTCGGTAAGGCTTTCCGAGCAGGGTTCTATTGGCCGTCAGCAGTAGCCGACGCAGAGAAGCTAGTCCGCCACTGTGAGGGTTGTCAGTTCTTCGCCAAGAGAATCCACGTACCAGCACATGAGATCTAGATAATACCAGCCTCTTGGCCCTTCGCATGCTGGGGACTGGATATGATCGGGCCCTTCAAACCAGCTCCAGGGAAATTTACATGCGTCTTTGTGCTGATCGACAAATTTTCTAAGTGGATAGAATACATGCCTTTGGTACAGGCATCCTCAGAAAAGGCTGTCATGTTCCTCGACCAGGTCATCCACCGTTTCGGCATACCCAACAGCATCATCACTGATCTGGGTACTCAGTTCACTGGGAACGCTTTTTGGGACTTCTGCGATGAAAGGAGCATAGTAGTAAAATACGTCTCGGTGGCGCACCCTAGAGCTAATGGACAAGTCGAGCGGGCAAATGGCATGATCTTGGACGCATTGAAGAAGAGGATGTATCGAGAAAATGACAAAGCTCCCGGAAGATGGCTCAAAGAGCTACCAGCCGTGGTCTGGGGCCTCAGAACTCAGCCCAGCCGTAATACCGGCGTCTCACCATACTTTATGGTTTACGGCACTGAGGCAGTCCTCCCAGCAGATATAGCTTTCAGATCAGCACGAGTAGAGAATTTCGACGAAGGCAAGGTCAATGAAGTACAGGAGCTAGAAGTGAATAGCGCAGAAGAGAAGCGGCTCTATTCTTATGTACGTACGGCCAAATACCTTGCTGTTTTGCGCAGGTACTACAACAAGAACATTAAAGAGCGGTTCTTTGTGGTCGGGGACCTGGTCCTGAAGTGGAAGACGAACTAGGCTGGTGTCCATAAACTCACAACCCCATGGGAGGGGCCCTTCATGATCAAGGAAGTCACACGACCAACGTCTTACAGGTTAGCTCACCTAGACGGTACGGACGTACCAAACTCGTGGCACATCGACAAGCTTAGACGTTTGTATGCTTAACTACTGAGATATGTACTCCTCTTGTACTTTTGATCTACTTCAATAAAGCTATTATGATTTCTCCGACCACTCTAATGTGTAACTTTGAATTTTATGGTTATTCTAACTTAGCCAGTAAGAGTGGACCACCATTCCCTCTACGGTTTTCAGAGCAGGCCCTGTCTCCGGTTCCTCCCAACACGTGCATGGGATCCGCTCTCTACGTTACGGGTGATCGGCAGGTCCCCCTTGGTTTGACTTGTCCGCGTCTACGTGTGCACAGGTCACGCACCTCACACTCCGACCACATGGCAAACTAGGGCCGCACAAACTTTTCAGAATGTAGTGTCGAGCAAAATGGTACAACTAAACAGAACGTTAACATGTTCTGACTTAGTTACACCAATATGAGTTTCAAGCTTAAACATGTTTATACAAAGCAAATAAGCTTATGATGATATACAATTACGTTATTACAAGCTTGCCTGAAGAGGTCCAAGTTTACAGTAACACAACTATGTCCTCCTTCTACAGCTCTAAGCCTATTACATTGGCTGGTTGGGGCGTGCGGCACCTACTGCTCGCTGCTTCCGATATCCTACTCGAGTCTCGGGGACTCTTGTGCTGGTCGAGCTGAAGGGGATGGCCCCGCCGGCTGACCCTTGATTAAGTCCAATTTTAATCGAGAAGTAATCTGTGTTACCATCGTTTGTTCGAACACTAGTCACAATATTATTGTACATGTCCTTGATGAGGGTCACGTACTTTGATGGGACTTTATGTTCGTCCAAAGACCACAACATAATATTTTTTGGTATCTTGTCATAAGCCTTCTCCAAATCAATGAAAATCAAGTGGAGATTCTTCTTCTGCTCTCTAAACCGCTCCATAACATGTCTTATTAAGAAGATTGCTTCTATGGTTGACCTTCTGGGCATGAAACTAAATTGGTTTGTTGATATCTGTGTCGTTCCTCGTAGGCGCTGCTCGATGAATCTCTCCCATAACTTTATAGTGTTGCTCATCAACTTAATTCCCCGATAATTAGTACAACTTTGGATATCTCCCTTGTTCTTGTAGATTGGTACCAATATGCTTCTTTTCCACTCCTCAGGCATCTTATTCGATCGAAAGATATTGTTGAACATCATGGTTAGCCATACTATAGCTATATCCCCAAACAACTTCACAACTTGATTAGGATACCATCAGGGTCCATCGCTCTGACCTTCGATTCTTTAATCCTCTGTACAAAGCGTCTGTTAGTGTCATCAAACGAGTCGTCCAGCTGAATGATGGTGTTCTCGTTCTCACCATTGAACAATTTATCAAAATACTCTTACCATCTATGTCTGATCTTATCCTCCTTCACCAAGAGCTGCTCCCTCTCATCATTTATGCACTTGACTTGGTTGAAGTCCCTTGTCTTCCTATCGCGAGCCCTAGCCATCTTATAAATGTCCTTCTCTCCTTCTTTCGTACTCAAACATCGGTAAAGGTCCTCATAGGCCCGCCCCTTTGCCTCACTCACCACTCGTTTTGCAGTCTTCATTGCCACCTTGTACCTCTCTATGTTGTTTGTACACCTGTCATGATACAAACGCTTATAGCACTCCTTTTCCTTAATAGCCTTTTGCACATCTTCATTCCATCACCAAGTGTCTTTTGAGTCGCATCTGCTCCTTTTGGTCACTCCAAGCACCTCTAAAGCAACCTTCCGAACGCATGTTGCCATCTTCTCTCACATGTTGTTTGCATCGCCTTCATCATTTCAAGGGCCCTCTTCAATGACCTTTTCCTTAAAGACCTTTGATGCCCCCCTTCTAATTTCCACCACTTCGTTCTAGCAACCCTAGCTTGTTTGTTCCCACGAGCATGCATCAGAAAGCGGAAGTCAGCCACCACCAGCTTTTATTGAGCGACCACACATTCTTTAGGTATCACCTTACAGTCCACGCGTATTTGTTTATTCCTCCTTGTAAGGGCAAAATCGATTTGACTAGAGTACTAGCCGCTACTAAAGGTCACTAAATGGGATTGTCTTACGGAAAAAAGTGTTAGCTATCATCAGATCAAAAGCTATGACAAAGTCTATGACTTCATCTCCCTCCTGGTTCCTACTACCATATCTGAAACCCCCATGAACTGCCTCGAAACCTGCACTTGATGTACCTACATGGTCATTAAGATCACCTCCTATAAAGAGCTTCTCGCTACTAGGGACAGCTCTAACCAAGCGATCTAAGTCTTCCCAGAAAAGCCGCTTAGCACTCTCATCATGGCCTAATTGGGGGCATACGCACTAATTACATTTAAGACCATATCACTAATGACAAGTTTAATTAAGATAATCCTATTCCCTTGCCGTCTCACCTCCACTACACCATCCTTAAGGCTCTTATCAATCAAAACTCGTACTCTATTTTTAACTCCGCCTATGGTGAAACGCCTTTGATGTCCCAACATAATAGATCCCAAGGAGGAGGGTTATGTTAGGCTCGACGAGCCAATGTAAAAATTTAACCACTTTAATGAGATGAATGTATATTCTTTATGTTAAAGATTTTTTTCCAATCCTAATTTCCTAAACTCAGTGCAAAGCAAACAGACTGAATTTGTTGATGACAATTAGATCTTATGGCAACAGAGTCAACGGTAGGGCAAACTGATGCCAAGCATACGAGATGTGGGCTGCCCAGGGCTTGTTCGGCTGGCTTATTCGCTGGCTGGGCCACTCAGGGGGCACTGTTGATATGAACAGTATTTTTCTATAAAGAGCTTCTCGCTACTAGGGACAGCTCTAACCAAGTGATCTAAGTCTTCCCAGAAAAGCCGCTTAGCACTCTCATCATGGCCTAATTGGGGGCATACGCACTAATTACATTTAAGACCATATCACTAATGACAAGTTTAACTAAGATAATCCTATTCCCTTGCCGTCTCACCTCCACTACACCATCCTTAAGGCTCTTATCAATCAAAACTCGTACTCTATTTTTAACTCCGCCTATGGTGAAACGCCTTTGATGTCCCAACATAATAGATCCCAAGGAGGAGGGTTATGTTAGGCTCGACGAGCCAATGTAAAAATTTAACCACTTTAATGAGATGAATGTATATTCTTTATGTTAAAGATTTTTTTCCAATCCTAATTTCCTAAACTCAGTGCAAAGCAAACAGACTGAATTTGTTGATGACAATTAGATCTTATGGCAACAGAGTCAACGGTAGGGCAAACTGATGCCAAGCATACGAGATGTGGGCTGCCCAGGGCTTGTTCGGCTGGCTTATTCGCTGGCTGGGCCACTCAGGGGGCACTGTTGATATGAACAGTATTTTTCTATAAAGAGAACAGTATTTTTCAGCTAGAAAAGTATTTTTCTCTCACAGCAATCCTCACCCCAATCCAACCAATATTTTGGCTTATTCAAGCCGCCTGCCGAACAAGCCCCCAGACAGCAACAGAGAATCACATATGTTCGCAATCGCGCAAATTATGGATTTTATAGTACAATATGACAGCAAAGTTTCCATCAAGTCCACAGACCCCACATGGCAATGCCAACACACGCCTTCAAGCATAACAGTATTTACGAATCTACCAAACATGAGTAGCAGTCCACAGGACACTGGGTAATTGCGGCTCAACAGCATAAAGCATGAATCGCATCTGCAAAAGAGCAGACACCCACATTAGCATACAGAAGTTTGGTTCCATAAGTCAAAAGCATTTCTAAACATATAGAAGCTGAGTCAAGAAATCAGAGGAAGAGGTCATCCAGCCTCCAATAGTTTACCAAACAGAAGTTGCAGGACATTTGCTGAGGATTTATGACTTGCTATAAACAGAAAAGGTTAACAGAATTAGCTCAAAAGTATGAATTTGAGCCAATACTGCTTATATGCAAGACAAAACCACTAGCAGTGTACAAAATGCAATGTGTGCTTGAGAAATATTCTTGTACACCTGAGTATACAATATAACTAGCAATGCATAAACATTGGGGGCACCTCTGTCAAATAGGAAAGCAGGAGTTTTTTAGTGTCAAATAGAAAAATTTCTCTAACAGAGGCACACTACTTTATCACACACTGCAACAGGCTCTGCTTATTCTGTGAACGTGCTATAGATTAAAAAAAAAAGGGCGTACCCAGTGCAGAGAGCTCCCGCTCTGTGCGGGGTCTGGGGAAGGGTGTCAGTGGCAAGCCTTACCCTCGCCTGTGCAATGCGAGGAGACCGCGACTCGAACCCGGGACCTTCCGGTCACAGGCGGTAAGACTCTACCGCTTGAACGTGCTATAGATTGATTAATAATATTATGGTAATGGTATAGAGTCAATTTCGTACCAACCTTAACTTTGTGATGCAAACAATAACCTTTTACAGCAAAGAGAAACCATTATCTTTAACACATTTTCTTTGATTCAACACAGTGAGACTAGTCACGTGACAGTTCTCTATTTAATTTTACTACATCTCTACCGAGCTTCATCTCATACTTGTTCATGCCTATATGGTTCAACAAAGTCAGAACCGTGTAACAGCACCATCAACAGTACTGCTGCAAGTTCAAGAAGCTTTATGCATTTACACTATTGTTCCCACAATATTTTCCGAAGACACACTTAGGCTTTAGCTGGCAGTTGGCACTAGCAACTAACAGAACAGTAAGATGAATGTGGAAGAACACAATAGGCGTTCATGTGGTCAGCTCACTAAGACAAACAGAGCTTGGATATTACCAGGCACAATCACATATGTGCATGGTCCTCAGTGTCATAACTCACAAATATATTAATATGACAAGTGCTTTTCATAACATAGCCTTAACACATGAATGCCACTTTTTCGAGATGCTACCTAGAGAAATTTCCATCTATGGCAGTATCAGGTTCGGTTATAATACTGCAAGTCTGTAAATCACCACTTAACCTCCATGAGAGTGGTTTTAGAGAGTGCTATACTGCTTTAACAATGTACAGACAATAATCTCATTAACACTAACTCTAGCAGTTGTAAGGTTATTTATAAATGCAAGATATAAGAAAAGAGCCCACTATATATTTTGTTCTCTTTAGTTGTGAAAGATTGAAGAGAAGGTGCGCCATTATTTGCTAAAGCCATCTGCCCTAGAGTACAACTCAAACTCTAAAAAGCTTGGTTCGACAGATAGTAGATATACATACAAAACCACCTTCACTTGCAATTGGGCACAATGCTATCAAGCAACACAATCATGGTAGCAGTTCTTCAACAGTATTCAAAGGCTACCGCAGCAGAGCATAGGTTAAGTGCGCGAGGGCTAGGATGAATCTATCATCACCTGAAAAGGCTGAAAGCCTGAAAGGCCCTCTCAGCCGCGGGCCTTAAGCTCGGCGAGGCGGCGAGAGAGGTCATCCTCGTCGACCTTCTCCTTATCCTTGGCGGCAGGGATGGCGTGGGCGGCGGCCTGTGGCAGACCGACGGAGACCTCGAGCCCGTAGTCGTCGGCGACCTGCTGCATGAGGCTGTTGACCTCGGTCTCGGGCGTGGAGAGGGAGGTGGAGCCGGCCATGGCGCCCTCCATGAACTCGGCCTGGACCTCCATATTGACGAACTGGCGCTCGAAGTTGTCCATGGTCTCGGACATCTTCTGGAGGTTCCCGGTGCCGAGCGCGGAGTCGAGCGACTTGACGATGGACTGCATGGACTTGCCGATGACCTGCATCTTGGCCTGCGTGTCGAGGCGGGCGACGACGGCGTCGAGGCGGGAGGCGAGGCGGAGGTAGTTCATGTGCTCGGTGCGCTTGCGGATGGCGTTCTCGGCGTAGATGCGGGCGCCGTCCATGTTCCCCTTCTCGATCGCCTTCTTGACCTTGAGCTTCTGCTCCTTCTCCTCCTTCTCGCACTTGCGCGCCTGCCGCTGCAGCGACTTGGAGGTGAACTTGAGGTCGAAGATCTGGTTCATCAGCTTCTCTGGGTTCCCCATGGTCGCCGGCGAGCGGGGCTCGCTGGGGCTGGGATGGATCTGGGATTCGGCTAGGGTTTGTGTGAGATTAGGAGGAGATCGAGGAGGGGGATTTGTGAAGGCTCGTGGAGGCGAGGAGGGGAACGAATGGGGATTTTTTGACGACGAGCGATCGGGTTGTGGGGTCGATTCGATTTTGATCTGGGCGAAGACGACCACGCGGTTTAGGGGCAACACGGTCATCACATCGATACGTGCGTGGAGCGTTAAATATAGAGGAAAAAAAACTAATTGTATAGTTTGGATGAAAATTGCGAGACGAACGTTTTGAGCCTAATTAGTCTATAACTGAACACTAATTGTCAAATAAAAACGAAAGTACTATAGTAGCCAAATTCTCAAAATTCGCTAACTAAACACGCACTAAGGCTTTGTTTAGATTGCAATTTTTTGCAATCTGGACACTGTAGCACGTTTCGTTTGTATTTGACAAACTTTATCCGATCATGGACTAAATAGGCTCAAAAGATTCGTCTCGTGATTTACAACCAAACTGTACAATTAGTTATTTTTTTATCTACATTTAATGCTCCATGCATGCGTCCAAAAATTGATGTGACGAAGAGAGAGTGAAAAAACTTGAAATTTGGAGATGATCTAAACAAGGCCTAAGCAACGATGTTGTTTGGGGAGGACGCCCGTGCGGTGGGTGCGTGTGGCGGGCTGGCGGCCCTGGCCGTAGTCCGTAGATGGTGTGCTGCGTGGTATAAGCATTTAGATAGAAATCACTTCATATGACTGTTTGGTCAGCTCGTAAGATTTGTAACTGAATTTAAATTAGAAGAAATCAGGCATTAGGTATTTTTTGCAATGATAATGATATGATTAAGATGTCCAGACGGATGGACGCCTCCCACCGCTCACTCCCACAACACTTGTGCCCCTCTCTATTCTTCTCCCTTCGTGTCCTGGCCCACACCCGTCGACACGGCCATAGATGCTTCCCTAACCGACGGAGGCTCCTTCCACCACCCCCGCGGCATCCTCCTCTCCCACCCCTGCGTCCTTATCCATCGGGAGCGTCCAACGCCCGTGGACCCAGTGGCCCTTTCTCCCATCCTGGCGAGATCTAAGCAAGCCGTTGACCCCTCTCCTACCCCGGCTGGCGGTGCTCTCCTTAGATGAAAGGTCCTTGTTTGGTTTTGTTAATTGAGTGACAACCTAGGTGGACTAATTGTGTTTATGTGAGATACACATGTGATTAGTCCATAAGTACATGTGTGTTAGCAACATATGCCGTGAAGGTGAAAATGGTTTGGAGATGTTGCAAAGCTCACACATGTGATGATGAAGGAGCTTATTGCACATGAGACAAGACATTGAGTCATGTGATCAAGGTGGAAAAGATCAAGACAAGACTTGGCTTGATGGACCGGTTGCAAGCGTGAAGGGCAAGTCGGAGGCTTTGGAGCGATGGACCACGTGGCGGTAAGCTTGAGCAAGACTTGGCGCTGATGGACGAAGGCAACGGTAAAAAGCAAGTGAAGTCAAGATCGATGAACCAATATGATCACGTGATGATATGAAGTGGATCATATCATTGTTGATCATGTTGGTACATGTGTTGCATCGATATTGGAGGAGATGGAATAAAATGCGCAAGGCAAAGGTATAACCTAGGGCATTTCATTTCACCGGTCATAGGTGTGTAGAGAAGTTGATGACCGGGTTTAGGATAGATGGCCGTACTATCAAGAGGAGAAAACTTGTTTGCATATCGGTCATCTAGTGCCACTCGAGTGATCTAACTTTGCATCGTCGCTAGGATCGAGTGGCGTGGCAAGTTGAGTGGCTAACATCCTTTGTGAAATGATTGTGAAAAGCTAACACACATACACATGGTGGTGTTGGCACATTTACAAAGGAGATGAAGTTGGAGTTGATATGATCAACTTGGAGAAGAAAAGGAGGGAGTCGCGCTGGTCAGAGAGTTACCGGACGCGTCCAGTATGGTGACCGGACACGTTCGGTATTAACTAGCGACTCAGCGACCGGACGCGTCCGGTCACCACACCGGACATGTCCGGTGTGAATCCGCGTGGTCGACGTTCTGTGAACGGTCGACCGGACACTGGCAGCGTCCGGTCATGGGTGACCGGACGCGTCCGGTCGGACCTAGGTGCTTACTGGACTCGATCGGACACAGCGGCTCAGCATCCGGTCATGTCTGCTTCTACGTCCGGTGTGAGCGTTCGGTCGGACATGTCAGAGAGCCATTGTGGCAACGGCTACTTTGAATGGGACACGTGGCGGTCTGTGAGCGACCGGACACGTCCGGTATAGCGACCGGACGCGTTCGGTATGCACGTCCGGTGCGTCCGGTGCAGCGTCCGGTCAGCCCGAAAAACGTCCAGTGAAGGGGTAACGGCTAGTTTAGCCCTTAGGGCTATAAATAGAAGTGGCCTTCGGCCATGGCTGGGGCTGAGCACCTAAGTGGACTTAGTGTCTATGCTTGTGAGTGCTTGGGAGCCCTCCATCACACATATGCTTGACAGTGATCATTCGATTGTGTGAGTGAGCGATTCTAGTGCGATTGCATCGTGAGGTTGCATCGAGTGGCACTAGGTGATCGAGTTGCAAGCCGGTGGTGCTTGTTACTCTTGGAGGTTGCCACCTCCTAGATGGCTTGGTGGTGGTCTCCGTCGAAGCCCGCAAGAAGCTTGTGCGGCGCTCTGGAGAAGTGCTTGTGAGGGGCATTGTGCTCGCCCCGCGGGAGCCACGAAGAGCAACTCTAGTAAAGCGTGTCATTGAGCTACCCTCACTCAAGGGGTAGGTTCTTGCGGCGTCCGATATGTGGGCTTAGCGGGTGATGCTAATTAGCCGCCGAACCACCAAGTGAGCGGTCGACACAACGGGGACTAGCGTGTTGGCAAACACGTGAATCTTGGGAGAAAAATCATCATGTCAACCTTGTTCTTCCCGTTGGTTTGCATCCCCATTACACAAGCTTGCAATTACTTTTATACATATTAAGCTTGTGTAGTTGCTCTTGTAATTAGATAGCTTGTGTAGCTTGCTAATTACCTTCTTACTTGTGTAGCATAGAAGTAGCTCCCTTGCGTGGCTAATTTTGTTTTAGTAACCTTGTTAGTCACATTGCTTAGTTTGTGTAGCTAAGTATTTGCGCTCTCTAATTAGGTATTGGTTGCCTTGTTATTGAGCATTGCTAGTGAGCTTAGTTAGCTTTGTGCTTTTGCTTACTAGCATGTGTAGGAGCTCTCTTGTTTTTTAAAGTACTAGTGGCATATGTTTGTGTAACCTTGCTCCTAAAATTGTTTAGGAGAGCTCTAGCTAGCCCGGCACCTTAGTTGCATAATTAGTATCTTTGCAAGGTGCTAGTGAACATATATAGAGGGGTGTAGTCTTATCTAGACCGATTATTTTAATTCCGCATTTATATCAGTTAGCCGACGTGATTAAGTTTTAGAAAAGACTATTCACGCCCCTCTAGTCGCCATCTCGACCCTACAAGTGGTATTAGAGCCTGGTCTCTCATTTGTGTTCTTCACCGACCCGAGAGGATGGCGTCTAATGGGCTAGATGTTTATGAGGCACACATTTTTTATGGCACAAACTTTGCACTTTGGAAAAATCACATGCTTGATCATTTTCATGCAAAGGAACCTAAATTTTGGTGGGTTGTCACAAGTGGTCTCACCCATGTATTGGACCATAGAAATCTCACCAAAGCTCAAAGAGTTCTCTATGAATTTGATGCACATGCTTGTTGTTTTCTAATGGATGCTTTAAGCTTTGATTTGATGAAACAAGTAAACATCAAGGGAACCGCTCGTGAGATATGGGAGTCCATTAAGGAAACATTAGGTGATTCCTCCACATGGGATGATGGCAAATTCAAGAAGGAGGATGAGCCCAAGAAGGAGGTGCATGAGTATGTTGAGCATAACCACAATTTGGTGATTGTGGAAGATTGCTCCACCTCATGGTCAAGTGATGATGATGATCGATCTACTATAAGTTCACTTGACAAGGTTGATAATGATGCCACAAGTGTTGCAAGTGATGATGCTACCCCATGCACACTTGATGGTGATGATGGTTCATGCTCAAGCCATGATGAGGCTACTACATGCTCTCCAACCACACCACATTGTCTCATGTCACAAGGTGACACTAAGGTATCAAATGATAATGTGGTTGATCATGTTGATTCATATGATGAGCTTGTTAATAAACTTGCTAGCATGACCGTGTCTTTAGAAAATGAGAAAGCTAAAACATTGAAATTAGAAAATGAAAACTCATTTCTAAAGAACTCTTGTGAAGAACATAAGAAATTACTTGATGCTTATAAATCTTCACTTGATGAGCTTAAATTGAATCATGAGACACTACTTGCATCTCATGATGAATTATTAGAAAAACACGCTTCTCTCATTAAAGTGTCTACAAAGAAACTTAAAATAATGAGAGCTTATCACATGGATCAAATGATAAGTTGCAAAATGTTGCTAACCCTTGTGATGTAGGCAAGAAGCATGTATCCACCTCTTGTGATGATTTATTAGATATGCCATGCTCTTCACAATTAGATGCTTGTTCTACTTTTATGTCTTGTGAGACTAACCTTTTGAAGGAGAACAATGAGCTAAATGAACAAGTGAAGAAATTGAGCAACAAGTTAGAGAGATGCTACAACTCTCAAGTCACCTTTGAGCATATGTTGAAGACTCAAAGAAACTTTGGTGACAAAAGTGGAGTCGGCTTCAAGACTAGCAAAGTCAATCATCAAGAAAGCCGCAATGACATAAGTGGCATTGGCTTCAACAAGAGCAAGATCAAGGAAAAAAGATGGGGCAAGAGAATATATGAAAGAGAGATGAAGAAGCAAGAACAAGAGAAGCTCTCTCATTTCATGTGATTCAAGTGCCATGAAGTGGGACATCTTGCAAATGGTTGCCCCAATGAAGAAAAGCTCAAGTTGAAGAAAGAAGAAGAGAGGCTAAGGCATGTGAAGTGCTTCAAGTGCCGCACTTGGGGTCATCCTACCTCAATGTGCCCAACCAAACAATTGGTGAAGCAACAAGTGAAGCCTCAACCAAAGCCACAAGTTGAGCAAAAGAAGACACCCCAAGTTCAAATCAAGATCAACCATGAAGATGGTGGTGACTTGATGATAAAGAAGAAGAAAACAAGAAGGGGTGGAAAGGCTAGGCATCCAATGCAAACTCAAGATGTCAAGATGATGAGTAAGAATGAAGATGAGAAGAAAGATTATGCTCACATCAAGTGCTTCAAGTGTGGAAATATGGGACACTTTGACTCTAAGTGTCCTACCAAGCTTGAGAAGAAGGCTCAAGCAATTCATGAGAGGCAAGGCAATGATAAGCACCACATGAGCAAGGAAGAGAAGGCTCAATCAAAGAGAAAGTGCTACTCATGCCGGGAAAGGGGACACATGGCACATTCACGTCTCCTAGGTGACATTTCTAAGCCTATTTCAATTATTGATAATAATGTGCTTAGAAAGGATGGTAATGGTACATCTATGGTTGCTATTACAAAGCATCCCGCTACTCATACTAAGGCGTTGCCTAAGTATGTTGCTCCTAACTTAAGATGACCCAAACTTGTTTGGGTACCATCAAAAAGTGGATGATTGATTGTAGGTACTGTGGGGGTATTAACCCCTATACCCTTACGGCTAGGCTTGGGCCAGCCCGGATCAGTGGGTCCGGTCCACCAAAAGATGACGCGTGGCCCGGCCAACCTGTTCGGAGTCTCGCGCAAGGAGTCAAGGCAGATTTGGCGATCAAGCAAGATCCTGGTCGGTTAGAATAGGAATCCTTATTCGGCCACATATGGCAATTGTAACTGGCTAGGATTAGTTCCTAGATCTGTAACCCTGCCCCCCGGACTATATAAGGCGGGCAGGGGACCCCTCTAAAAACATCTCTCATTAACATACAGCAATACAATCAGACGCAGGACGTAGGTATTACGCCTTCTTGGCGGCCGAACCTGGATAAAACCTCATGTCTATCTTGCGTCACCGTCTTGTTTGTGGCTTGCGCATCTGTCTGCCGACAATCTACTACCTTGGGCATACCCCTAGGTAGACTGCCGACCATATTTCATCGATAGTGGCGTGCCAGGTAGGGGGTGTGCGTACTGCTCTCCAAGCAAATAAGATGGTCATCATCCCTGGCTCCATGGCTATGCAAACAGCCTCATGTTCCCCGTCGGCCAGATCACTTGGACCACCGGCTCCAACGACTTCATCGCCATGACCACGGAGGAGGCGTGGACTCAGTCTACGCCGACCACTGCTTCACCTGCATCGGCTACGGCTCCGACCACGGTGGATACGGCTCCGACCACGGTGGATACGGCTCTAACCACGACGGATACGGCTCCAACCATGATGGATCTAGCTCCGACCACGGTACATCTGGCTCCGACCACACCTGCATCATCTTCAGCCACGCCGACAACCCGTCATCCGCTTCCCCGCTACAAAGGGAAGCAAATCGACAACACCGACCTACTCGACTCCATCGATCAGGTCAGCACCAAACTCGCTGAAACCCTAGCTCTGGTAAGTACGATTCAAAGTCAACCTAATGAGCTGGTAACCGCTTCCCACAACAGATCTACCTGACCAGCTCAGACCAGTCATCCTGCATGACTCGGTACAGATCTCATGGTCATATCTACTCCTGAAGGGCGCTCCGCTCATCGCCGGCCAGCCTCCACGACGGGTCTCCGGCTCTCCAAGTACGAAGCCTCGACGGAGAACTACCAGGCCCAGCTCTACGGCCTACGAAACGCTGCCTCCAACTACGCGTACAACCTACAACGCCGCTTGGATCTGTGTTTTATGCACCGACCTCGGCCGAAGCCACGCAACTTCATCAACATGATCCGGATTGAAGATTATCAAGAAGGATCCATCCACACGGTCCAAGAGGGTGACTCCAGCTCCTCGTCTAGCATCACGTCTGATGCCTCCGTCCACACCAAGCTCTAGCATCATGACGATGAAGGCGTCGAATACGATCTGGATATCCTAGACCACGCCTCGGGGTTCTCGCAATTCCCGTCTTTCCCACCAAGGCGAGGGAGTTTGATCAACGTTGTCAGCAATGATGAACCACCGGCAGTTGGCGAAATAGAACAAGAAAGGACTGCACGCGAAGCACGCAATATTGACCGGTTTAATTGCCGGTAAATCGAAGCCGAAGCAGACCAGGAGGCACGACGCATAAGGGTCCAGCCACGCGACCTTAACAATGCTTTCGATAGGGTAGGGGACAAACAGGTCTTCAGAACTCCAAGCGCCAACATAGCCGTCGCCATGGTGAAATGCAACGGCTACCCAACACCCTGGAAACCCAAGCAGTTCGCGATGAAATACAAGCCTATCTGACGGCTGCTATGGCCCAGACCGCAGAGATTGTAAATCAAGCCTGGGCTCCATCCATCTCAGTCGAGTCAAGCCACAGCCGCCAGCACCCAAGTCGCTCACAGCCACTCAACCAACGTGGCTCACGCAACAACGACCCATCAGACAACCGTCAAGGCGGAAATGGTGGCCATGACGGTGGCCAGGATGACAACCACCGTCAGGACGACAACCGCCGTGACATTCAGGATGATAACCGCCGAGACAACCGCGACAATCGCCACGATAACCACGGCCGCAGGGCTAATCCAGATGGCAATCGAGATCGCCGCGATGGCAATAACGATCTCCACCATTACCTTGGTGGACGCGATCTGCGCGCTCGCATCAACCAAAGAACCGACGATCGAGCATCCCATGAAAGTTATCGCCGTATGGAATATGACACTGCCCATGGCCCACCGGGTTTGAAGCAGTTTACTCCACACCTTCGCCAAGTCATATGGCCCAAGAATTTCAAGCTTGAGAAACTTCAGAAGTACGACGGTAACGAAAACCCCGAATTATGGGTCATGCTCTATGAAACTGCATGCAGATCAGCCATGGCTGACAAGCACGTCATGTCTAACTATTTCCCAGTCGCTGTTGGCCATGCAGGTCACCAATGGCTAGTCAGCTTGCCGGCAAACTACTTTGACTCTTGGCAGGAGCTCAAGCAAGCCTTCATCGACAACTTCATTGCTACTTGTGAACAACCAGGCAACAAATACGATCTACAACAGATTCGAGATCGAAAAGATGAGCCACTGCGCGAGTACGTCCGGCGTTTCTCGGAGATGCGCATCAAGGTCCCATCAATCTCCGACAACAAGGCAATCGAGGCTTTCATCACTGGCCTCCGCTTCCACGACGCCCTAAGGGACAAGCTCCTCCGCAAGAGACCTGAATCGGTCACAGCACTCCTGGCCACCGCTAAGAAATATGCGGATGCCGACGACGCTAAAAAGATAATTATTGAAGAAGCAGGAAGGGTTCCATGCTCCGACCACCCCCCACACCACGACGACTACCACGGCAACCGTGGTCGAAACGACAATTTTGACCGCCGCAACCAGCGCAACGACTCCCGCGACCACCGCGACCAACGTAATCAGCGGCGTAACCGCCGTGACGATTACAGGAGCAAGCGTGCTCGGGAAGACGACGGTGAGGTCAACACCGTTAAAAAGGGTGGCGGACGTCGTAACTATGAAGATGACTATGCCAAAGCATTGAAAGGGCCCTGCCAGCTTCATCCCAAGTCAAACCATACCATGGAGAATTGCCGCGTTCTCAAGTCTATCTACACGCGTCAACAGGCTCTGGATACATCCGACAAGCCTAACGACGCAGGGGAACAGCGCAATGAGGATAACGATGACGATGATGCAGACCCTCGTCACAAGTACGTCAAGCCAACCGATCGCGTGCACACCATCATCGGAGGCAAATTGTCCATCGAGACCAAACGAGAACGCAAGCTGCTCGCCCATGCTTGCTTGAATGTGGCCAACACCGACAACCTCCTCACCGATCCATGGCTCCCTCCGTGGTCTCACCGCGAAATCTCCTTCAGCAGAAAGGACCAATGGGCCGTAATACCTGAGCCAGGGCATTTTCCTCTGGTCCTCGATCCTTGTATCAACAAGCTTCAGTTCGATAGAGTACTGATCGACGGCGGCAGCTTCGTCGATATACTGTTCAGGAACAGTCTGCCCGCCCTGAAGATAGCTCAGGCGGATCTCAAGCCGTACAAGGCACAGTTTTGGGGTGTTCTCCCCGGACAGAGCTCTACACCTCTTGGGCAGATCACGCTACCTGTGCAGTTTGGGACCCCGAACCACTTCCGCATCGACTACGTCAACTTCATGGTCGCTGACTTCGACGGCACCTACCATGCTATTCTTGGTCGACCGTCACTCACCAAGTTCATGGCCATACCTCATTACAGGTATCTAGTGCTCAAGATGCCTACCGAGAAAGGAGTTCTAACCCTTCGAGGCAACGTGTACGCAGCTTATACCTATGAAGACGACAGTTTCAAAATAGCAGAGGCTCACGACCTCTCTATTCGCATGGCCAAGACCATGCTCGACGCCAAGAAGACCTCGACCGACCACCTGGAGATCCCGGAGCTCGAGGCTCCATGCAAGAACATCAAGTCCAAGGAGCACAAGGTGATCCAGCTGGTCGACGACAATCCCAGCAAAACGGCCCTTATCGAGGCCAACCTGGATCCCAAATAGGAAGACACGCTCGTCAGGTTCTTGAGGAGCAACGTGGATGTGTTCGCATGGAAACCTGCTGACATGCTCGGTGTACCTCGAAACTTGATCGAGCATTCCTTGAATGTCAACAGCTAGACCAAACCTATCAAGCAGAAGCTACGACGGTTCGCTCACGACAAAAAGGAGGCGATTAGGATAGAAGTTACATGGCTTTTGGCAGCCGGATTTATCAAAGAAGTGTATCATCCGGAGTGGTTAGCCAACCCGATTCTTGTACGCAAAAAGAATAATGAATGGAGAATGTGCGTTGATTACACTGATCTCAACAAACACTGCCCTAAGGACCCCTTCGGCTTACCTCGCATAGACGAGGTCGTAGATTCAACCGCCGGTTGCGAGCTGCTTTCCTTTCTCGATTGCTACTCTGGTTATCACCAGATCGCTCTCAAAAAGGATGACCAGATCAAGACGTCTTTCATCACGCCTTTTGGCGCCTACTGCTACACGACCATGTCGTTCGGGCTCAAGAATGTCGGGGCTACCTACCAATGCGCTATACAGGCTTGCCTCAAAGATGAGATAAAAGACGACCTCATCGAGGCTTATGTTGATGATATAGTTGTCAAAATCAAGGAAGCACATACCCTTGTTGACAACCTGGAACGCACCTTTACAGCCCTTAACACATTCCAGTGGAAATTAAACCCAAAGAAGTGCATCTTTGGTGTTCCTTCTGGCATACTACTTGGCAACGTCGTCAGTCACGACGGCATACGCCCTAACCCAGAGAAAGTCAAAGCTGTCTTGGACATGAAGCCGCCCAAAAAGGTGAAGGATGTTCAGAAGCTTACCGGATGCATGACCACCCTTAGCCGTTTCATATCAAGATTAGGCAAAAAAGGATTACCGTTCTTTAAACTGCTCAAAGCATCTAAAAATTTGAGTGGTCGGAGGAAGCAGACGCTGCCTTCACATAGCTGAAACAATACCTTACATCACCTCCGGTCCTCACTGCTCCAAGAGAAGACGAAACACTCCTGCTTTACATTGCGGCTACTAATCGAGTGGTCTCCACGGCCATGGTGGTCGAGCGCGACGAGCCTGACCACGTCTACAAGGTACAGCGGCCAATCTATTTCATCAGTGAGGTACTCAATGAGTCCAAGACCAGGTACCCACAGATTCAGAAGTTGATCTACGCCATACTGATAACATCCCGAAAGTTGAAACACTACTTCGACGGATATCGTGTGGTGGTCATGACTGAGTACCCGCTGTGAGACATCATTAGCAACAAGGATGCGAACGGGCGCATCGTTAAATGGGCAATGGAGCTATGCCCCTTCTCCTTGGAATTTGCAAACCGTACTCCAATCAAGTCTCAGGCACTCGTTGACTTCATCGTCGAGTGGACAGACTTAAGCACGCCTACCTCTCTAGGATCCGACGAGTATTGGACGATGTACTTCGATGGCTCTCTCAACATTGACGGTGCGGGAGCAGGAGTCCTTTTCGTGTCACCATCCAAGGAGCAGCTCCGGTACATTCTCAGGATTTATTTCCGAGCATCTAATAATGCCGCCGAGTACGAAGCATGCCTACATGGTCTGCGCATTATGGTTGAGCTTGGCGTAAAATGTCTCTATGTCTATGGAGACTCGGCTCTGGTCATCAACCAACTTAACAAGGACTGGGACACGACAAGCGAAAAAATGGATGCATACTGCAAGTCTATCAGAAAGCTAGAAGGCAGGTTCTATGGCATCGAGTACATACACGTGGTCCGGGACAAGAATCAAGCAGCGGATGCGCTGTCCAAGTTAGGATCATCCCGAGCCAAAATCCCACATGGCGTATTCGTCCAAGACCTACTCACGCCTTCCATCGAAGAGGAAGATTCCATGGCAGACAAGCCTCCAGACCAGCAATTGGTGGCTACGGTTCCGGCGTCGAGCACCACCGAGCTGCCTCCAACCACTCATGAGCCCGACTGGAGAATACCTTTCATCAAATACCTAACAGATGGTAGCGGTTACACTGATCAGACAGAAAACGAGCGCCTGATGCGTCGTAGTAAGCAGTACCTGCTCGTCGATGGCAAGTTATGGCGCAAGAACGCAAAGGAGGAAATCTTGATGAAATGTATAACCCAGGAGGATGGCGAACATCTCCTGGACCAAATCCACTCTAGCTCCTGTGGCAACCACATGGCCTCAAGAACGCTGGTCGGTAAGGCTTTCCGAGCAGGGTTCTATTGGCCGTCAGCAGTAGCCGACGCAGAGAAGCTAGTCCGCCACTGTGAGGGTTGTCAGTTCTTCGCCAAGAGAATCCACGTACCAGCACATGAGATCTAGATAATACCAGCCTCTTGGCCCTTCGCATGCTGGGGACTGGATATGATCGGGCCCTTCAAACCAGCTCCAGGGAAATTTACATGCGTCTTTGTGCTGATCGACAAATTTTCTAAGTGGATAGAATACATGCCTTTGGTACAGGCATCCTCAGAAAAGGCTGTCATGTTCCTCGACCAGGTCATCCACCGTTTCGGCATACCCAACAGCATCATCACTGATCTGGGTACTCAGTTCACTGGGAACGCTTTTTGGGACTTCTGCGATGAAAGGAGCATAGTAGTAAAATACGTCTCGGTGGCGCACCCTAGAGCTAATGGACAAGTCGAGCGGGCAAATGGCATGATCTTGGACGCATTGAAGAAGAGGATGTATCGAGAAAATGACAAAGCTCCCGGAAGATGGCTCAAAGAGCTACCAGCCGTGGTCTGGGGCCTCAGAACTCAGCCCAGCCGTAATACCGGCGTCTCACCATACTTTATGGTTTACGGCACTGAGGCAGTCCTCCCAGCAGATATAGCTTTCAGATCAGCACGAGTAGAGAATTTCGACGAAGGCAAGGTCAATGAAGTACAGGAGCTAGAAGTGAATAGCGCAGAAGAGAAGCGGCTCTATTCTTATGTACGTACGGCCAAATACCTTGCTGTTTTGCGCAGGTACTACAACAAGAACATTAAAGAGCGGTTCTTTGTGGTCGGGGACCTGGTCCTGAAGTGGAAGACGAACTAGGCTGGTGTCCATAAACTCACAACCCCATGGGAGGGGCCCTTCATGATCAAGGAAGTCACACGACCAACGTCTTACAGGTTAGCTCACCTAGACGGTACGGACGTACCAAACTCGTGGCACATCGACAAGCTTAGACGTTTGTATGCTTAACTACTGAGATATGTACTCCTCTTGTACTTTTGATCTACTTCAATAAAGCTATTATGATTTCTCCGACCACTCTAATGTGTAACTTTGAATTTTATGGTTATTCTAACTTAGCCAGTAAGAGTGGACCACCATTCCCTCTACGGTTTTCAGAGCAGGCCCTGTCTCCGGTTCCTCCCAACACGTGCATGGGATCCGCTCTCTACGTTACGGGTGATCGGCAGGTCCCCCTTGGTTTGACTTGTCCGCGTCTACGTGTGCACAGGTCACGCACCTCACACTCCGACCACATGGCAAACTAGGGCCGCACAAACTTTTCAGAATGTAGTGTCGAGCAAAATGGTACAACTAAACAGAACGTTAACATGTTCTGACTTAGTTACACCAATATGAGTTTCAAGCTTAAACATGTTTATACAAAGCAAATAAGCTTATGATGATATACAATTACGTTATTACAAGCTTGCCTGAAGAGGTCCAAGTTTACAGTAACACAACTATGTCCTCCTTCTACAGCTCTAAGCCTATTACATTGGCTGGTTGGGGCGTGCGGCACCTACTGCTCGCTGCTTCCGATATCCTACTCGAGTCTCGGGGACTCTTGTGCTGGTCGAGCTGAAGGGGATGGCCCCGCCGATGCCTGGTTGGTCAAGACCACAGGCTTCATCGGTTGGCTTGCAACTGATGGCGTTCCCAGCTGACTTGTCGATGGTGTACCCTATACAGGTGCTGTCCCGCCTCCACACAGGTTAATATCGCCAATTATCTTTGACGACAGGTCCAGCTGGGCCATCCGAAGTTCCTCAGCCTTGTCTGGGTCTACCTCCTTCGGGTATCCAGCCTCCAGGTGCTTGAGATCGATCAGGGGGTAGTGGGCACGCACCATGCTTAGCACATGCGCACCCGTGTACTCACCCACCTCCTTCACGAACTCTTGGAACCATCCCCATGCCTTTCTGCATCTCTCGACCAGTCCGAGCTGGGGCATCCTTGGCTCTTCCTCTGTGAGCGCTGGGTCGATAAGGTCGAGGATGGGCAAAATGCCAGTTGCCACTTCCTAGCACCATTTCTTCCATGTGTCCCGATCCTCGGTGGTCTCTAGGCATCGTGCCTTCCAGCCATCACGATCTTTCATCACGGCTTCTAGATGTTTCTCGGCATTAACTTTTAAAACTGCAAACCGTACAAGACATCAAAATTTAACGGCACGACAAGATAAGGCAGGCAACAGAATGAGAAAGGTGGTCTAGAATACTTACTTTTCAGTTCCTCCTTCATCTTGGTTGTGCGGTCCTGGAGTTGAGACTGGTTGCGCGCCAGTTTTTCGTTGTCCTCCTTTAGGCGACCACACTCGGCGGTCACACGGCTATTCTCCTCTTAGAGGCGGGTTACTTCGGCTTCTAAGCCTGCACTACAGCTGTCACTACTAACAATGCAACAACACGTGTCATGCACTTGCTATGATAAAATGAAAACTTACTTGTTTTTTCCTGCTCTTTGTTACTGAGCTGGCCGACCAGGTTCTGGTTCTGTGCCTCTTGCTCCGTCCTCTCCTGGTCGGCGGCTTCAAGTTGGCGGCACAAGCGTTTCACCTCGGCCGCCAGTTCTCTATTGTTGGCTATGATTCCCTCAATCTGGTCGAAGCACCTCTTTTGGTACTTTGCGGTCTTCATCAAGTCCTATATATAAACAAGCTAAGTCAGACAGTACGACTAAAAAGCAAGATCAAGTGGTCAAGCCAAACATACCTGGACTTCTATCACCAGACGTTTTGCCGCTCGTTCAACTTTTAGGGTCTCTTCGACCTCTGGAATTTCCTCATGCATAACCCACTCGTCGTTCCGCCAGCGTGACACATATACATATTGTCGTGTGTCTTGGGGACGGCCTAGGATCTCTTCTACTTCATCCTCTTCAGCCTCTTGTTTAGGAGGTGGCGCTGGTCTGGAGGATGTAGTCCCTGTGACCACTATGGCTTTCCCATGAGCCATAGCATCAGCAAGCATGCTCTGTGCCACCTCCGGCTGCTGCTCTTCAGCTTGGTCTGGTCCCCTTGGCGCTGAAGTATCCCCCTCAGCAGGGTTAGTGCTCGGAGCACTTGTACTTGGCTCGGCTTTCTTCTCGACCAGCTGCTCGGGGACTGTCGTCTGGCCGCTCGTCTGCTGAGATTCCAGTTGATTTTCTTCCACAGGTTCCTCCATAGCTAGCTGCTGAGCAGTTCTTTCCGCCAGTACTGGCGAAGCCATGCCACACCCGGCTAGCTGGTCGGGATTTTCGGTGGACACAGACCTAATATACCAGAGAAAAGTTCAGAAGACAATAGTATTCCATACAAATTATAAGCTTACATCAAGGTTCAGATACTTACAGCTTGGAAGCATGGAATGACATGGCGAAGGAGCGTCTCTTCGACCGCGCCTACTCCACGTGCTCGGCGGGTTCCACCGGGTTTTTTTCCACGACCAGTACTGGCTCCGGGGTTTGGTGCTCGACCCTTTCTCCGCTTGTCCTCTGTGTTGCAGTGGCCGGTGATGCGATCCCTGTTGGCATAGAGGAGCCACCCTACTTTGTCGACTCCATTTGTCTTCTCCTCTTTTGGGGGACGAGTCAGAAGATGTCCGCATCCTCTATTTCATCATCTGAAAGAGGGAAGATGGCCTGATGACGTTTGTTGGCCACCGGCCGCTTGCCAGCAACCCTAGCCGTTGCCTCCTCTCCAACCCTGAGTATGGCCCAGTCGACGTCTTCGGTCCTGGCACTGGTCTGGGCAGTTGGGCCAGCAACTTGTGGCCAATCCACACCAGGGGGTGGAGACACGAACACTGCTGCCCTGTCATGACCATTACTCTAGGAAATATGAAGACTACAACACAGTCAATTTTTTGTTACAACATAACTCTACAGGTACAAGGAAGCATCATTTACCTTTAGGGGAGGTCGGGCCAGCTTGAAGGCATGCTCAATGTCGCTTAACCTGACATAATTGGGATCGGCTAGGTTGAATAGCTCCCTAATCCTGGCCTTGACTTCGATCTTGTCGAGCGCCTCTTTTCTGGTCCTCGTTGGATCTGCGCTCCCCTAGTATTCGTAGCCAGGATGTACCCTCTTCTGGCAGGGCTGGATCCTTCGGCTAATGAAGTTCCCGACCACACTTGGACCATCTAGCTTCCCCCATGGGATCATCCCAAGCAGTTCTGCGATCTGTTCCAAGTGCTCGGGTTTCTCTGACCAGCTGTTCTTCTTCTCCGGAATCAACCCCACGTCGCACAAGGTGATCGTGTTTGGCTCTTCACGGATGTAGAACCACTTCTTGTACCATTCGTCCAGTGATGTGTTCCAAGGGCAGTGCAAGTACTGGGCCTTCATCCCGTCATGTAGATTGAGGTATACGCCTCCGGCTATCTTTGAGCCACCGCTCCCTTTCTTCCACAGACAGAACAGATGGCGAAAGAGGTCGAAATGGGGCTAGAAGCCACCATAGGCTTCGCAAAGATGGATGAAGGTGGAGACAAGAAGAATCGAGTTGGGATGCAGATTACAAATCCCAATCTCATAATACAAACAGAGCCCCTGAAGGAAAGGGTGCACTGGTACCCCAAAACCCCGCTTGAAGAAATCCTCGAAGACTACAATTTCACCTGGTTGTGGATCGGGGAAGCTTTCTCCTTCCAGCGCACGCCATCCTGCGAGTGCCTTGTTGTGGAGCACTCCCATGGCGACAAGGTCTTTGATGGTCTTCTTGTTGCTCCTTGACTTCCACCACTCCTTCGCCATGACTCCGGCTTTCTTCTAGGCGTCTCTCTTCGCCATTAATCTGTCCTTGCTAAAGGGGAGGATGCGGTGGAGGGGGATTGGTGATGATTTTCGGATGTATAGGGTTCGGCAAGAGGAAGAAGAAGGTTGCGGCGGCGAATGACAATGGGGATTGGTAAAAAGTAACTTACCAGTTCTATATTATAAATAACCAAGAGCCTCGTTGTTTCGTCCACCCGAGATTCTTGGGAGACGTGCGCACGCGCCGCAGACGGTTGTTTTCACAACCTCGAGATCTACGCCAATAAACACGCTCCTTCATTACCAGTGTACGCGCCTCTTCATTGATAGTGTGAGAGGGCCCACACTGACGCACCTCCATACAGGTGCCAAGCGACTGTTTGCTAGAAAGAGCAAGAAGACAGAGCGACATGCTATACCTGTCTGCTTTTTTGACCAAACATGTCAGATTGGACTTGACAGAGTAAGGAGACAAATAAATACACCAAATAATAGTACAAGCGGTGTTCGTTTTTTCGCTGCATGTCTTGTGCTCAAGGATGGACCAGACCACTACGGTGCTCGGGGGCTGCCCAGACCACTGCCGTGCTCGAGGACTGCCCAGACCACTACCGTGCTCGGGGACTGCCCAGACCACTGCCATACTCGGGGACTGCCCAGACCACTGTCGTGCTCGGGGACTGCTCCGACCACTGCCGTGCTCGGGGACTGCTCCGACCACTAATGTGCTCGGGGACTGTCTCGACCACCGCTCAGAGATCGCTCTCCTCGGCTACATGTGATTGGTACTAACATACAGTTGAGAGACATTTATTTAGACCTTGCTACAAGGCTCATACTTTGCCTTCTAGCAAGCTCGGGGACTACATCGGTACGATGCACCTACCGGTGCATCTCGTATCGCCTGCATGTCGATTGGATTCTTAACTTCAGTGAAAATTCTTTTTTAGACCCTGCCACCACGTGTCTACGTCACCTACTACCAGGCTCGGGGACTAAGTGGGCACACTTCACCTTGCGGTGAATGTGTTTGTTTTTTGACCACTACACCTCTGATGCTCAAGGATGCTACGTTCACTTACATTTCTCTTCAGAAATACAAGTGGGCACACTTCACAGGATGGAAATCTTTTTCTTTTTTCTTAAGAGCACCATACATTCTTTGGACAACCTACTTCTCCGGCGATAATGGTGGTCAGAGATGTCAAGGACTCTAGCCTTACTTGTCGGAAAGGTTAAAACAGCGTGTCGCAGCATAATACATGGTGCTCGGGGACTAGCTGTGGGGGTATTAACCCCTATACCCTTACGGCTAGGCTTGGGCCGGCCCAGATCAGTGGGTCTGGTCCACCAAAAGACGACGCGCGGCCCGGCCAACCTGTTCGGAGTCCCGCGCAAGGAGTCAAGGAAGATTTGGCGATCAAGCAAGATCCTGGTCGGTTAGAATAGGAATCCTTATTCGGCCATATATGGCAATTGTAACTGGCTAGGATTAGTTCCCAGATCTATAACCCTGCCCCCGGACTATATAAGGCGGGCATGGGACCCCTCTAAAAAACATCTCTCATTGACATACAACAATATAATCAGACGCAGGACATAGGTATTACGCCTTCTTGGCGGCTGAACCTGGATAAAACCTCGTGTTTGTCTTGTGTCACCGTTTTGTTTGTGGCTTGCGCATCTGTCTGCCGACAATCTACTACCTTGGGCATACCCCTAGGTAGACTGCCGACCATATTTTGTCGACAGGTACCATCAGCATTGGAGGCTTGGTTCAAATGATGTTCATCTTGTTGATCATATAGTTGAGCCAAGTATTGCTAAGTGATGATCATTATCCTAATGCCATGACAAATTGAGTGAAGTCCAAGTGCTATCAACATACAAGTGCTATAATTCAAGTTGTTGGTAATTCATTAGATATATTTGATGACTTGCAAATAATTGAGTTGAAGCTTGCTAGATGGATGATCATGAGCTAACCAAGGTATATCTCTTATTGATCATTTCATTTGGGTGCATATGAGTTGATTGAATTGGATAAATATGTAAAGTTGCTTGCTATAAGATGATTGAATGGATAATTGATTAGTAGTCAAGTTTGGATTGATTTGTGTTGGATAAATTCATGAGATGACTTTTAGTAAGTGGTTTGAATGGATATATGTCTTATGGAAGTATTCAAACAAGTTAGTATCAAGTTTGATTCATATTTGATGAAGTATAGCTCAATTGTTGAAATCTGTCCTATATTGCAAAATCTGAGCTAGCTGTGATCTTAGCCATGTTTGAGGAATCAAAACTTATTGGATTGGCATGAAAATTGGTGTACATGCTCTAGACTTATGGTATAAGATGCTGTAAAAGTTTCATAAGAATTGGATAAGAAATGATTCAGTTTTGGAGTGGATCTTGTCAGCTATAGTGCAGCAGTTTTCAGCATGTAGCAGTGGTGGAAGAATTGAAATATGGCAGCAATCTAGAAGTCAAATGAAGCTCAAATTTTTACAGCTGCTAAGTAACTTAGTATTGTACACCTCCACCAAATTTCGTGTTATTTGGATTTGTACTTTAGGAGATATGCTTATTTCTTTGAAGGGTACAAAATCTGTCAGAAAAGTGACAAATGTTGGATTGATCAAGAGTCACTTTGATTGAAAGGTCCTCAAGTTGGAAACATGTTTACAAGTGTTTGAGGTACCTAAGTTTGGTTTTGAGATGATCTAAAAGCATAACAAGCAAAGAGTACAAGGCCATTTGATTGTAGAGTGTACTTTGCATACGTTTGGTACTCAAATTGGAAGATCAAGATCAAACTCAAGATGAAGTTGAAGGTTAAGTTCTAGATATGATTGAAAATCATTTGGTAGAAAGAAAAGGACTTAAAGAAGGAATCAAGGTTACTCATCAAGTCATTTCAAGTGAGTATCAAGAATGATTCTTAGAGAGAGGTCACTTCTCCCTAGTGTAGGGGCTTGCCGCCTATGTGTAGGTAAACCAAGTGTGGTACTTGGAAGGCTAACATGGAAGTGGTGATCCGAGGAACATTTGAGATGCTTAGTTGAAGCAAATCAATATGGTTGATCAAGAAAAGCAAGCAACACCCAAAAGAGAGCTAATCATGATATTTCAAGTGGTATTATCAAATTGATACTCTCATGCAAGCAAAGATCAAAAGATAAAGCAGGTCAACCACAACAAGAAAGTGCACTTGATCATAAGTGGTATTCATTTCATATGGGTGAAGAATGGAATTCAACATGGTATCTATTGGTCTTCACCAAGCTTATAATTGGACTTCACATTGCTATTGGAGTAATGAATTGGAATCTATGTGACTATCCTATACTCCAACATAGCAAAGGTATCATTATAATGTGCATGATCATTTCATCCCTTACTAGTATACGGTTAGTGCATATATAATACATGCTTCATAGGATCATACATAACAAATGAAATGTTTAAATTCATAGCCTACCACTATTGTTTGAATGATTACTTGGTCTAGTGGTTAGTATATGAATTTGTTCATGAGCTAGTGAACCTAAGTACTTAACTTAATTTGGATTGCTAACAAGTGACAAGTACAACATTGACAAGATAACCCTTACAAGAGGTGTGAAGAAGCTTGTCATTGGTTCAAACCAGACTTGAAAGCTTAGGCAAATCAATTTAGTTCAAGTCAACCATAGAAGCTCATGATAGTAATAAGAGTACAAGCACAAGACAACAATGCAAATGGATATCTAGTTTGTATGTTTTAAGTGGTATCTAGACTCAAGTATTTTATCAAGATTTCATAAGTGATGTCTAGATCAACTCACAAGTGATATCCTATAAGTGGTACTCATGAAGATAGCAAATGTTCAAGAAATGGTCTTTATTGATAAATCAAACAAGTGGTTCCATACTAGAAGATTCTTTCAAATGGTATTCACTTCCTACAAGTGGTATCTACACATAATGATGGTTCCACAAGTGATCCTCAACTTTAAGTGATCATCAAATGAAGAATGCATCCCTCAACTACAAGAGCTCAAGTGTATCTAATGGATGACCCATGCTATCACATAGGGGGAGGTGTCACACAAATTGATATCAAGATCAAAGATCCTATGTGTGGTATCTCAAGAAGCCCTACACAAGATACAAGTGGTATAAGTTACAAGAGGTATCCTCAAGTGGTGTCATTCCAACAATCAAGTGATGTCCATAAAAAATGCAAGATTCAAGCCTCAACCATCTACCCCAAATGCATACCTTTGCATCAATAAGAAGCACACCTTTTATGGAAATTGATGACAAAGGGGGAGAGATTGTACAAAGATATGAAAGCTTGATTGAATGGGGGAGAAATTGTACAATGGGAGAGATGAGATATAAAAGAAATAGAGGTTGGACATGAACATGGGCAAAGAGGGAGCAACATTGGAGAAAAAGATGGATCAAAATTCTTGGACAAGAGAAGCACACAAGTAGGGGGAGCAAGCTCATGAACTTTGATTGATTGCATTTGATATGTGTATATTCATGTGCTTGCTTGCATTGCATAAGTTTTCAAATTCAATATGCATGCTTGTGTGGTGTATGCTAGTTGTAGAACTTGAATGATGATTTGATAACTAGCATGCATAGGATGATAGCTAGACACTTGGTATGCTTTTCAAGTGATGCTAGTACCTTGCTTTTAATGTTGATCTCACAAGGTATCTAGTGTTTTTATTGTCAAGTGATATCTAGCTAACCATGGTGCTAAGGATAAACTTCAAGGTGCAACTCCGATTGGTACACGCTTCAAAGGTTTATTCTATACACCTTAGCATCACTTTGTAGTAATTACTCTCCCACATTTTCAATCTATGCATATGTGCAAACTTCAATACAAACACTCTAGCACATATGTAGGGGGAGCTAATACTACCATTTCGGGTTTGTGGTACTTGTCCAAAATCATTTTCACATGGTAAAATTGCTTGGGCAAGCAACATGAATCCAAAAGAGCTTAATTTCCATATCTTTGTAGAGTTGTCATCAATTACCAAAAAGGGGGAGATTGAAAGGTCCTTGTTAGGTTTTGGTAATTGAGTGACAACCTAGGTGGACTAATTGTGTTTATGTGAGATACATAGGTAATTAGTCCACAAGTACATGTGTGTGAGCAACATATGCCGTGAAGGTGAAAATGGTTTGGAGATGTTGCAAAGCTCACACATGTGATGATGAAGGAGCTTATTGCACATGAGACATGACATTGAGTCATGTGATCAAGGTGGAGAAGATCAAGACAAGACTTGGCTTGATGGACCGGTTGCAAGCGTGAAGGGCAAGTCGGAGGCTTTGGAGCGATGGACCACATGGCGGTGAAGCTTGAGCAAGACTTGGCGCTGATGGATGAAGGCAACGGTAAAAAGCAAGTGAAGTCAAGATCGATGAACCAATATAATCACGTGATGATATGAAGTGGATCATATCATTGTTGATCATGTTGGTGCATGTGTTGCATCGATATTGGAGGAGATGGAATGAAATGCGCAAGGCAAAGGTATAACCTAGGGCATTTCATTTCACCGGTCATAGGTGTGTAGAGAAGTTGATGACCAGGTTTAGGATAGATGGCCATACTATCAAGAGGAGCAAACTTGTTTGCATATCGGTCATCTAGTGCCACTCGAGTGATCTAACTTTGCATCGTCGCTAGGATCGAGTGGCGTGGCAAGTTGAGTGGCTAACATCCTTTGGGAAATGATTGTGAAAAGCTAACACACATACACATGGTGGTGTTGGCACATTTACAAAGGAGATGAAGTTGGAGTTGATATGATCAACTTGGTGAAGAAAAGGAGTGAGTCGCGCTGGTCAGAGAGTTACCGGACGCGTCCGGTATGGTGACCGGACACGTCCGGTATGGTGACCGGACACGTCCGGTATTAACTGGCGACTCAGCGACCGGACACGTCCGGTCGCCACACCGGACATGTCCGATGTGAATCCGCTGGCAGCGTCCGGTCATGGGTGACCGGACGCGTCCGGTCGGACCTAGGTGCTTACTGGACTTGACCGGACGCAGCGGCTCAGTGTCCGGTCATGTCTGCTTCTACGTCCGGTGTGAGCGTCCGGTCGGACATGTCAGAGAGCCGTTGTGGCAACGGCTAGTTTAAATGGGACACGTGGTGGTCTGTGAGCGACCGGACACGTCCGGTATAGCGACCGGACGCGTCCGGTCAGCCCGAAAAACGGCCAGTGAAGGGGTAACGGCTAGTTTAGCCCTTGGGGCTATAAATAGAAGTGGCCTTCGGCCATGGCTGGGGCTGAGCACCTAAGGGGACTTAGTGTTCATGCTTGTGAGTGCTTGGGAGCCCTCCATCACACATATGCTTGATAGTGATTATTCGATTGTGTGAGTGAGCGATTCTAGTGCGATTGCATCATGAGGTTGCATCAAGTGGCACCAGGTGATCGAGTTGCAAGCCGGTGGTGCTTGTTACTCTTGGAGGTTGCCACCTCCTAGACGGCTTGGTGGTGGTCTCCATCGAAGCCCACAAGAAGCTTGTGCGGCGCTCTAGAGAAGTGCTTGTGAGGGGCATTGCACTCGCCCCGCAGGAGCCGCGAAGAGCAACTCTAGTAAAGCGTGTCATTGAGCTACCCTCACTCAAGGGGTAGGTTCTTGCGGCGCCCAACGTGCGGGCTTAGCGGGTGATGCTAATTAGCCGCCGAACCACCAAGTGAGCGGTCGACACAACAGGGACTAGCGTGTTGGCAAACACGTGAACCTCGGGAGAAAAATCATCGTGTCAACCTTGTTCTTTCCGTTGGTTTGCATCCCCATTACACAAGCTTGCAATTACTTTTATACATATTAAGCTTGTGTAGTTGCTCTTGTAATTAGATAGCTTGTGTAGCTTGCTAATTACCTTCTTACTTGTGTAGCATAGAAGTAGCTCCCTTGTGTGGCTAATTTGGTTTTAGTAACCTTGTTAGTCACATTGCTTAGTTTGTGTAGCTAAGTATTTGTTCTCTCTAATTAGGCATTAGTTGCCTTGTTATTGAGCATTGCTAGTGGGCTTAGTTAGCTTTGTGCTTTTGCTTACTAGCATGTGTAGGAGCTCCCTTGTTTCTTAAAGTACTAGTGGCATAGGTTTGTGTAACCTTGCTCCTAGAATTGTTTAGGAGAGCTCTAGCTAGCCCGACACCTTAGTTGCATAATTAGTATCTTTGCAAGGTGCTAGTGAACATATATAGAGGGGTGTAGTCTTGTCTAGACCGATTGTTTTAATTCCGCATTTATATCGGTTAGCCGACGTGATTAAGTTTTAGAAAAGACTATTCACCCCCCTCTAGTCGCCATCTCGACCCTACACTAGATCCGGCAGCTTCTCCTCTCCCTCGGCCGACGGCGGGCATGGGGGGCGTGCGGACGTACACCATCCTGGGAGTCTGCGCCACCGCAGTTGCCTACCAGGTACGTCATGGCCATGCGGCGATGTTGTGTTTCAAGTGTTTCTGGATGCTTTTCAGATATCTTGCAAGCCCATGTTTCAAGGGTTTCAGTTGTTTCAGATATATGTTTCAATTGTTTCGTGCGGATGCTGTAAAAGTAGATCGGGATATTGCATATGTTGCGATGGTTCATGGTTGTACATGTATGTTGCAAGCGTCTATCCCCAATGTTTCATCTGTTTTTGTATACGTATGTTGCAAGTGTTTCAGATGCATGTCTTAAGTGTTTTATCTTTCTTTTTTTTATGTTGCAAGTGTTGCATCTGGATGTTTTAAAAGTAGATCGAGGATATTGCACATGTTGCAATGGTGTTTCAACTGTATGTTCCAAATGTTTTATCTATTTTAGACGTATATTGCAAAGGTTTCATCTTAATATTGCAAAAAATAGATCGGGTTGTTGTATGGCGTAGCCAGTGGCCGTCGCTGTGCAGGGCGCGGGGTGAGCGCGGGGGTGCGGGTGCTGGGGGCGGGACGTGGAACGCAGGGCGTGAGGCGAGATACGGACGCGGGAGCGGGACATGTGTCGGAGCCTCGTCCGGACACGACGTCCCGTCTGGACGTCCGGACGGTAGGCGTACCGTTTCTGTAAACCAGTAAGAAATCAGTTTTAAATATTTTTAAATAAATGTTTTCTCTTTGTGATGTTTGACAACGATTCTAGTAATTCTATTAAAAATCCGAAACATTTCTTGCTACTAAACACACCTAAGGCATGGTTCATGGCATGTTGTTTGCCAACGTATCCACCATTCTTTCTTCTTTGACTTTCTCTTTTCTTCACATATCAGTTGCATATATAAAGAGATGAATGAAGAATTTAATTTGTTTAGATTAGTCTCGAACCCATGCAAGTCATGATTCGCAAAAGTTTCATCTCGTCTATGGGTGTCCCCAATAATAGGATAAAATTGACTGCACATTTTAAATATGTGAGTAAATAAAGAGATAAAAGGAGCACTTGCATATTAAAGGAGAAATGAGCCCGACAGTTAGAGTGTGAGCTTACTACTTACACACTCGACGATTTTATTTTCCACCTTCTCTCTCGTCCACGTGAAATAAAATATAATACCTACAAGCGATTTGGATGGCCGTTGGGGATGGCCTAAAAGTTTGTCCATCATAGCTCTAGCCTCTAGCCATTGTGTTTGTGGACAGACTTAGTGAGTTGTTAGAGTATGACATGGCATATCCTGAGAAAGTCTAGTGGTTCATCTACCACTTAGTAAAAAAAACATCTATTGCACTCTTAGTCCCTCGTCTGCTTATAGAGCACTGTGTCAATCCACTATCCACAACACTGCAACCGAAAGCGGAGCAGGTGACCTAGGGCTTTCACCCATCGCCAAACCAATGTCCATTGCTTAATCCCACAACTAAGGGTTCTCTATCGGTCCTTTTCTAATCCCCCACGTGCCTCTTCTCCAACTCTAATCCCTATTTGTTCTTCCTACTAAATTTTTTTTTATGTTCTAAATTAATCCTGAAATTACATACTTATTCAACAAGGCAAATAGATCCTAAACCAAACTTGTATGTTAATGTTAGAATGTGAATAAAAATAACTACAACTAGAATGGAAAAACAGTAGTAATGAAAAGATTGATGTTAGCATACAATCATCAATTCTACAATTCATTTTTAGAGATTTATTCGATTTTTTTAGAAATCTTCTTATAGATAACTTTATTAAATGAAATTTGTCATTGTACATGCGTTTGTTTCTTTTATTTATTTTCTAGGCGACGAACAACAACCATTAATCCTAATCCAACCGTTTCTCCGCCTACCGTCTGTCGTTTCTCATCCACGGCGACGATCCTTGCCATGGTGTCTGCCTCCACTACTCCTGCTGCGTTGACCCGGTGTTGCTGGGCCATTTTCCATGGCTCTCTGGCCCCACCGCTCGTGGTTGACAGCAGCCCCGCCACGTCGCAACTTCACGCCCCGCGCTTGCCTCGTCTGTCTGACTAGCCTACTTTCCCTAGCTCCTTCCTAGGCTCGCTGAGCACTAGCCCTCTTGAACATGAAAGCTTTGTTAGCGAGGAGAATGGCGTCTAAAATTGTTTTTTTCATGCCCCTTTAGTATAGGAGATGTGTTATTAAATTCTTACTTCTCTTATTTGTATAGACTGCCTACATAAAGTATCTCAAATTTAATTTTAAAATCAGTTCTGTATTTGATAACTCTTTCTTATCTTTAGACTGTTTAGCGGTTAAATACATGGGGAAAGCATTAATGACTAATATTCGCAAAAAACACAAATGGTTCTTCTATTATAAGAAAACCTCAATCACATTTTAAGTTTTTATTTTGAGAGACAATAGGTTAGCACTACAGTCGTGTCACCCGAGCACAAACCGCAGAGTCGCATCCGAACTGAGGTCGGACACGCGGCTCCGGAGCGGCATCGCTGGACCTTCTTGCTCACCAAGAAGCCCAACCCGGCCTCCATCAAAAGCCCACCAGGCCACCGCCGTCGCTAGTCGCTACTTCCCCTCCGATCCTCGACGCCGACGCATCCACCCGAACCCTCCTCCTCCGCAGCTCTGGTCATGTCGGTGAGTCCCCCGCGCCCCCCTTCGCCCCCGTGCCTTCCTCGCCTCGCCCCGCCCCGGATCTCGAATTCCTTACGGGTTCGCCCCCTGCCCATCGCAGATCTTCGAGTACAACGGGTCCGCCGTGGTGGCGATGGTGGGGAAGAACTGCTTCGCGATCGCCAGCGACCGGAGGCTGGGCGTGCAGCTTCAGACCATTGCGACCGACTTCCAGCGGGTGTTCAAGATCCACGACAAGCTCTACATCGGCCTCTCGGGGCTCGCCACCGACGCCCAGACGCTGTGAGTCACAGTCGCTCAATTCTCCCCGCCCGCCCCCACGGGTTGTTGTCTTCGGGTCGGTTCGGCGGCTTAGGGTTTTTGGGTCCCTCTGCAGGTACCAGCGGTTGGTGTTCAGGCACAAGCTGTATCAGCTGCGGGAGGAGAGGGACATGAAGCCTGAGACCTTCGCCAGCCTTGTCTCTGCGCTCCTCTACGAGAAGAGGTGGGGATTTTGCTAGCGCACTTTTGGTGGAGTTGTGTAGGATACTGGATAGAGGTACTGGGGTAGTTGTTATTTTAAAATTTTAATGTCCTGCCAGACCGTGAACTCTGCAAAGAGATGCAAAACTTATTGGTTATGTTGGTTGTTAGTATAGGCTCATGCTGCTGAAGGATCTGGTCATAGGAAGCTAGTGCTATCAATACCTTGTACTGTGATAATATTTGGTGATGCAGAACTTTGGAGCTAAATCTTTATATAATTCTTTGCCTTTTGGACGGACCATTCCTCTAACGGAGTGCTTCAGATGCACCTTATATACTACATTTACTACGTATGCAATAAACTGTTTAGCTATGAGATATCATCTATTTTCTATTAGCCATGATGTATCCAGAATTAGCTGAACATAAACCAACCTCATAGGCTATTTAAAAAAAGGGAGTCTTGTTACAATTAGAGTATCATGTTGCAAAATTTTCTTTTCTTCAAGGAGCAAGAGGAAACTAAATCATTATCTGGGGAACTGTGGTAATTATGCTCATGTGCACAAATATTCTGTTTGACAAGGACTGGTTTTCAAGTGTTTCAATTCGTAGTTGCTCCAAATTATCTTTTATGTTCCAATACTGTAATGGCAATGCTTGTCTAACTTTTATCATGCCACATGAAACTTTCAGATTCGGGCCATATTTCTGCCAGCCAGTCATTGCTGGACTTGGAGATGACGACGTACCATTTATTTGTACCATGGACTGCCTTGGTGCAAAGTAGGTATCTGTTTATGCTGTTTTCTTCTTGAATAAGTGCTTTGGTTTGTTTTCTGCTTGGGATTATTGTGTTTTAGGGTCCTAGTGAAATCGATCTTTTTGGCTAACAAATCTCATGCCGCTAGTTCATCAATGTTGTCCTGGAAATGGCACTGGTCTCTGGTTTGTAAATTTTGTCCTTAATATGCTGCTTATTTGCAATATTGTCCTGAAAGTGGGCAGTGATACTGTGCTAGAAATTTTAACCAGTGGCGTAAGACCATTTTTTCGAAATAGTAGTTGAACAAGAAAAGTGCAATTTTCTCAATGGCTTGGAATGAAAATTCCCCTCTGCTTATCATCTGCTTCCATTTTACTGTATTGAGCAATATGCCTATTTTTAGGTTTTGTTCACCTAGGGACATATTTCAAAAAAAAAAAGCTACAAGGAAAGTAAATGCAACATGTTATTTAACAAAAAACATGAAATAAAAATAAAGCCGCACTAAGATCAATTTTCTGAATGCTCATTATTGTTCATTTAGTTGTCCCTCCTGATGCAAATAAACACAACACACACTAACACATAACCTGTTCTTCATCAACAATGCATGATGTTGGTCACAAAATTTTTGGACAAAAGAAATTATTGATAATCTGAGTATTGGCAACTTGCTACTTATACCATATACAACTATATACAATATAGTTCCTCTGGTTCCGAATGGAACTTTAGGACATCAACGAACTATAGCAGTATTGCCTCAGTCCGATTTTGGCCGTGAAACTCCAAAACCGGATATCTTTGGCCATTGGAGTATCAAAGCCAGCGACTTTGGCCCTGATTGGTTTCAAAATTCAAAGGAAGTTTTAGCCTATATATATGTTTTTTTTTTCTAAAAATAATATAATACTGTTAAATCTCTAAAAATCATAATTAATTCATTTTAAATAAATCCACAAAAAATAGAAACCAGTACCATTTTTTTTCTAAAATATAATTTGTCTACTGGTGTTTGTTCTATTTATAGTTCCTTGGATCTTACTTGTTCCTGTTCCTAGTGCTTAATTGCTCATAGTCGTGACCTTTATTTATTTAAATTATCATTTGTGGTTTACTATGCAGGGAACTGGCCAAGGATTTTGTTGTTTCTGGGACAGCATCAGAATCTTTGTATGGTGCTTGTGAATCCATGTACAAGCCAAATATGGTATGCGCTTCGATGCACGTTGTCAACCTATTTCCTTGACATCCACTTTTGTTTTGGGTCCACATCTACCATGTTTTATAAAGTTCTACTTTTGGATGTACATTACTGTAGTTTGTTCTGTTCTTAGTCAAATGACATCATTTTGTTATTTTTCATGACATAGGAACCTGATGAACTCTTCGAGACTATATCCCAAGCTCTAAGTTCATCAGTAGACCGTGACTGCCTTAGCGGGTGGGGTGGCTATGTTCTGATTGTGTAAGTTCACTCACAGTCATCCGTTGTCACATTCAAGCTATTATGACACTTCATTTACTTGAGCATCAATCTTCCCATGACATGCTTTTGTTGGATTCAGGACACCGACTGAAGTCAGGGAGCATGTGATTAAGACCAGGATGGACTAAATCATGGCCACTGGAGTTCTTAGCTTGTTTCCAATGCTTAGACCAATGTTGTGTTTGGAAGGAACGTTTGTTTTCTTTACCCCCTGTTTCGCATGACTTGTGTCTGGGTTTCAGCTGAATGGTGGAATACTTGAGTTGATAATATCCTAGATTGAGGAATATTCTCGTGCAGAAGCGTGAATGGGGTTAACATGTGCTGTATCGCATTCTATGGTTGCGTATCGAAGACACAGATCCTCATATGCTAATACTCTGAATACACGCTACTGGTTACTTTAACTAAAACGAAGAGGTTCACACGCGCCCTGAAATGTGTATGGGTTGTCTGTTAACATTAGGGTTTGTTTAGTTGGGTGAAGTTTGGGATTTTGACTACGGTAGCACTTTTGTTTTTATTTGACAATTATTATTCAATCATAGACTAATAAGGCTCAAAACGTTCGTTTCGTGATTTTTAATCAAACTGTGCAATTAGTTTTTTTTCGTTTACATTTAATGCTTCGTACACGTATTGCAAGATTCGATGTGATGGCTACTGTAGCACTTTTTGGGAAAAGTTTTTGGAACTAAATAAGGCCTCAGTAATGTGATGATCATTATTTGGTAGATGTAGAATAAATAAATAAAAAGTTTTTGAGTTGTGCGGCAACATCAACTCGCATGATGATGCATAAGTTGCCTTAGTTTTGAATCTTACCACCTCTCTCTCTTAACCATGTAAAGATCCTACGTGGCAACCTATCGTACCATTGACGTGTGCGGCAACATGCTTTCCCTTACTAGGTGATATAAGTTAATAAGTGACAACTATGTATGTATCATTGAATTAATGAGAAACTTCATTACTAAAGTATTTCGCATGTTAGATCGTCTCTTCTGGAAGTAAGACAATGCACCCGATAGTTTGTACTTCTCCGTTTTGTGTTCTAAAATATGTGGGTTGTTTTAGTTTCTCTCAAGTCAATTGCTCTAATTGTTTATTAAATTCAAAAACGTCCATGAACATTAACATCGTAAAATTAGTCTAATTAAATCTACGATAAGTTGTCCTGATAACGCATTTATTTAGTATGTGAGGTTGTTTGTAGAGTTTTTCTAGAAACTTGTTTAAATTCAAAAAGTTTGACGGAGAATAAAAAACGTATTACATTTTGATACTGTTGGAGTGTTTTCAAATGAATTTCTACTACCTCTGTCCCGAAAAGCATGTAATTGTAGGATCGGAGGGGTGTCCGAAAAAGGATGCAATTTTAAGCCATAGGAGCTAGTAGTAGTGGGACCCACCGACAAAAAAAAGTCTGCTCCTGGTGAATCCACCTAGCGGTAAGATGTTATGCCTTTTCTCTTTGTACTACTAAGGCTTATATGGTGTTTATAGGTAGGGAGAAAGCTAAGCATATTTGCAATGCATATATTTTAAAGTCAAACATCGGATAGTTGTGCATGTGTGTGGATATATGGTGGATATAAATAGTGGCTAACCTAATTCTACTTTGCTCCTTGAAAATATATCTCTCTTTTGAAACTTAAAAACATTTGCTAGAGAGCAGGGGCTATCTTATTCATCTTTTTTTTAGATGGACATCTAAGGGGCCGTTCGGCTGGTGTGAAATTTAGTCGGAATTCACTGTTCATAGATGAAAAACACTGTTCACTCTCTCACAAATTTCTCCAGATTCATTCAGATTCCTTCAAGCGAACAGGGCCTAAGTACCCATTATTTTAGATATATAGGACACTTGTTCATTTTTTTAACTTCTTTCTCTCTTTTTTTTTCATGAATAACTTTTGCATAGCCTCATGTCACTTTTCTACAACAAAATTTTGAGAGATAGCAGCAAGAACTTTGGAGCATTTATTTGGTGGATAAACCTATCAAGCATGCTTTTGTGTTAGGAGTAGAACATTTTTTTGTGGATATTGATGGAAGACATGTTTTGCGTACTCCCAGTGTAGGAGCAATAGGTATATGTGGTGTGTAGTTGATCTTGATTTTAAGAGCATGACAAACCTCTCATAAGGGTCAACAAAGCTTGACAAGACTCAATGCAAAAGCAAATAGCATATATGTAGAAGTTTTTCTAGCCTAAATAACATGTATGGCTCTGGTGAGAATTCAAGCTTTGTCATACAGGAACTCATCATATATCATTTTTGTGTTTTTCAAAAGATAAATCTCCAGAATTTTAGTGTCACTTGGAACAAGATAAATAACAGCTCAGACCATCTTATATCATATCCGTCAATTACCTAAACTTAGATCAAGCATATGCTACTCATGAGTTTCAAGTTCAGAGTAAATCCTTATATCAAAACAATCTTATCCAAAACTCGAGAGAATTCAAGGCTGAAAGCTAGGTACTTGAAAGAAATTACAACAGGGCAACTATTCATCATTTCTATTTTAAGAGATTATTCTGAGTTCTCTTTATTTTATTCAACTCTTAAAAATAAATTAAAGCAAACTAGACACACCTTTTTATTTTGTTTTTAATTTTACTAGATCACACATTATTACTATAGATGACTAATGTAAAGATAAATTTTTATTTTGTTTTTCATTCACCATTTTTTAACTATTAAAAAAACTAAAATTAAAACAAAAAAGAGAAATAATACTTATCTAGATACACGAGAGTGCTTCTCCCCCAAGCTAACTCTTTCGGTGAGGGTTCGGCATTGTAAGTCCTTTGAACCGGACTTCTTCCTGTGAAGTTCATTGACCAAATACCATGGTTTGTTCTAAAGATGAGAATTCTTGAGGTGGCGCCTCTAATGATGATGTCACCTTCTTCCGCCAAACCTGTCTTATTTTTGTCTTTTGATTTGGTTTGACAGGCTCAGAGCTTTCACTTGTGAAAATTGGGGAATTAACTAACTCCCCCACACTTTGCTTGAAGTGTGTCCTGCTCATAAGACAAGGTAGAGATCAAGTGCATGGGCTCTGTTGGTGGGAAAACACCAACAAAACAAAAAACTTTATTTATTCTTCTCTATCCTTAGCCATATGGGACAAGATGAAGTTGATGTTATGCGCTTTGTTTAATTGTTACATGGGTGGTAAGATCAGAAGATTGAGCAGGAATATAGCATTTAAGTACATTTGGCCAAAAGGGTTAAATTGCTTAACCTACTGAAGGATTGTCTTTTTCTACATAATGTATTAATTTTTACATGATTATGACTATCATCTTCCAGAGATAAGATGTGCACTTTTTAGCTCATTTGGTTAAGACTATGAGATCAAGAAAGTGGTGCTAGGAACAAGCTTAACATGTTGACTTAATCAGGTTGAATCAAGTAATGGAGTTGTAACCCAAACATGTTTGGTTCTTATTTTTGTGCCTACCAGAATCAAGGAAAAGCTTTTTAAATAATGACCATTTACCTTAGGATGTTAGCTTTGTCATTAGAGCGTGAAGACACCATATGACGAAGGGTAGATGACTCGTGATGGTTCTTCCTTTTTGCTTGAAGTTTTTCTTGCTCGGCAAGTCTCACATCTTGAGCTATTCATGAGCTTCTTGTTTTCTATATCGCACCTTTTCTTTCTCATCCTTTTGTTATGTCATCTTTTTGCTTCTTTGATCTTGCCACTTCGTTGGTCCTTCCGCCTCACCCTTTGTTTTATGCACTCATCTTCTTCCTCTTTGTTCCATAGCTGTAGTGGTGGCTGAGTTTGTAGATTCATGCCAAACCATGAACAGGTGTAGCTCATATTCATTCATCCAATTCTTTCATCCATCATGAATGAGTTGTGTCTTCTTTGCACAATGTTATTAGAGTTCATCATGTGCCTGGCTTCATCTCCGATTTAAACTCATCTCGTGACTTACCAATATTGATGTGAGAGTTTCCTATAAGGGTTAGTCCATAAAGTATCCAGTGCCTACTAAAGCATACTATCGGATCAAAATTCAACCTAGACATGAAGTCTAATTTGACTTAGTAAGGCATTTTAACATAAGCACCACGCTTAATTTAAAAGCCTTTAGAAGTAAAATCAGCACACCTTTTGGTTCAAGAATTAAACTATACACCATGTCTAATTTAATTCAGAAAAATAGTTTAAACTAAGCACCATGCCTAATTTAGAAGATATAAGATCATACTCCAAACCTTAAGCATACTATAGTAAACAAAGGTAGCATGAAAGAATTATAGAGATTTATTCAAATAGAAATAAAAGAGAATGATTGTTATTTAGCAAATTGAGCATGTCTTAAAGGTAGAGACAACCAAGATGAATTAGCAATATGGCATAAGATTTTTCAGAGAAGTTCATCCCCCACACTTGAATTTTGCAAGGCAAAATCAAGTTTGGATGGATGTGATTCAATGTTGCATGGTGATTGGTTGGACATACCTTGAGTCATCATCATTCGTACTTTTTGCTTCTAAACCTGGAATGGTTAGTGACAATAATACCCGAAGGAATATTTTCACAATTATGTTTCTATGCTTATTTCACAAGGGTATCACAACAGAAGGTGAACACTCATATTATCTTTCGAAAGTGCTTGTTTTAGGATAGAAGCTCGTCCTTGGGAAACCCTTCGAATTGTGTTTCTAATTGGTGAAGTGGTTTCCCCTCCAACACCAACCTTTAGGTGCCTATCTCAAGATTCATGCTAACGAGATTTGCAATATTTATGATAAGCATATGCACCTACAACCACCCTTTCAAAGTCTTTATGAACAGAAAGTATGAGGGGGTTGAAGATCTCATGTGTGGTCTCATACGAGCATGGATTTAATGATGTGCTCATGAAATAACTTCCATGCTCGTGTATGTCATCATCCTTTTCAAGCTCCAAGGGTGTTTCTTCATGAATGTCTGTAGGCGAAAATATTATCTCCATCATTCCATGCCTATGACATTCATTGGTCATTTTATTGTCCAAAACTTCCCATGGATTGGTAACTCTCGGGTTGATCTTGGCTAAGGCCTCCTCCAAACTTGGATGAGTCATGTTTATTAAGGAGATTGATTTAAGCTCACTGTTTGGATCTAAACTAAGTTTGGATTCTACCCATAAGGCTTCGTCATTGTCCATCCATTCTTTAGCAATGGCATATGCATTCTTAATATCCGCCAGCCATTGTCGTTGCTCTTCTTGGTCATCCTTGTGGTCTTCATGACTCCTATACTTTGGTTGTCTTAGTGGATTTCTAGGGTAATCATGAGACTTAGGAGAAAGAGTATCGAGGGATTCATTAGGGTCAAGGATGGGTTGAGAGATGGGTTCAGATAAGACATCTAATGTGGTCATAGAAGGGGAGAGGATATGAATGGTTTCTAGATGGCTCAGCTCTTCCTCTATGGGTTCACTAGACATGCCACCCTTGAATTATTCCCAATGTCCCACATAGGGATTTTGGGGTATTGATGGTTCGAGATTGATAGCTAAATCTTGGGATTGGAGTGGTTGTGATTTGGCTATCAAAACTTCTTGTTTGGGAGATGATTCCTTCTGTTCCTCGAGGAGTTCATTATGAATGCTAGTGCAGGGAGTCTTTCCACTAATTCTATCAAGCATCGATCTTGCTTCACTAACAGACAAATGAAGGAAAGCTCCTCTAGAGGCTTGATCAAGGGTTTGTGCAGAATCCTTGTTAAGACCCATATAAAAATATTGAAGGAGCATCGGGTTTGAAATAGCAAGGTCCGGGCCAGTGGTAATAAGATCATTAATACGTTCTCATGATGTGGCAAGAGATTCTTCTTCTAGTTGTCTAAAATTTAGAACCTCTTTTCGAAGGCTAACCACTTTAGAGATGGGAAAGAAACATAAACAAAATTTAGAGCATAGCATTTCCCAATCTCCTTGCATACTTCCTACGGTTTGATTGTACCTATGTTTAGCTCTTCCCGCCAAAGAGAACGGAAACAACTTCCGTCTTAAGGTCTCGTTAGACATGCCAGTGATACGCAAGCATGCACAGGTCTGCTCAAACTCTCGTAGGTGTGAGTATGGGTTTTTATCGCCTTCTCCTGAGAAGGATTGTTCCCAAATCAATTTTATAAAACACGGGCACAACTCATCGCCAGGTGTTAGGATAGGCTTTGACGATTTTGGTGGCTCTAGGCATGTGCTCGTAGGTGCAGCGTATAGGTAGATAGGAGTGGAATCCATGATAAAAAAGAAAATAATAAAAGAAAGAAGATAAAAGATAAGAGATTAAGCTAGGCTTGTAGTTAATTCCGTAACCGTTTCTCCGGCAACGGCGCTAGAAAGCTTGTTGGTATATTTAACGCACATAGATAAATCCGCAAGTGCACGGATACCATTGTAGATTTCACCCAGAAGTATTTCAAGTATCGTATCCATAGGGAAACGTGTGAGACTAACTACGATCTAACTTAACTAGGGGTAGCAACAAGGTTAAGATAAATAGGAGCATAGAGAGGAAAACTAAGATTCTCTAGTTCTAACTTGGGTAAGCTAT
This sequence comes from Miscanthus floridulus, assembly GCF_019320115.1. Classification (NCBI taxonomy): domain Eukaryota; kingdom Viridiplantae; phylum Streptophyta; class Magnoliopsida; order Poales; family Poaceae; genus Miscanthus; species Miscanthus floridulus. The sequence continues at coordinate 88,448,751 of NC_089598.1, read as the reverse complement.
GTCTTCTACTATTTAACTGGGGACATTACTTAAGGAAAGACACCAGCAGATGATGCTTCCCGTAGTAACCGTGTCCTACTTGCCCTACAAATGGGAGGTGGATTACAGATGATTCAACGAGGCTATAAGAGTCACCCTTGTGAGCTACCACCGGTCTAGAATGTAGGATGCATCCACAAGTAACCAGAGTCTAAGCACCACGCTTACACTACAATTACTATTTTACTCTTTCTAGATAAAGAATAAAGCACTCAAACAACTTGTGAACCTGATGAATAATATAAACAAGAAGCTTACTTGAATCAGATAGAACTTGGATTCACCAAGGTACAAGCCTTAGAGAGGGCACCGACAGGCCGACACCTCCTCCAAACTCTTCTCTCACTCTTCATCTCACTATTTCTATTTATAAGACTCGATCCTATGGAGGACTAATCTTCTCTTAATAGCTGGCTCTGATCCTGACGAGGAGAATATGAATTAGGATTTTAGGATGGCTCCAGGGAGGGTGACAGGGGCTGGTATATATAGGCCGAAGCATCCAATGTGAGCCCTTGGATCAAACCGACTTAATGGATGGCATAGATGCAACCTAGGAATCGGTGGAGAACCGACATTGTGACACGGAAGCTGATAGGTGGGCCCAAGGGCCAAGCGGCCTATGGGTGGGGCTGGCTAGCCCCACATGGCTGCCCCTCAGGGTCTGCTTTGGTGGAGAGCCTCCTAGAGTCTTCTAGAATCTTCCCACGCCGTTTATGCGGCGGAATTCCGTAATTTCCTTTGATGAATAGGTCCCCCTTGATGGTTTTCTAGATAAACCCTGCTAAAAACACAGATTCACTAAAACTCATGGAATTTATTAATTTAAACCCCTATACCTATGTTTGGTGATGGAATTAAGTATAAATGCAGGTTATGTTGACGGTTTATAATTGGTGTTAGTGACCGTCAACAATGTGTCTTTTCTCTCCTCCACTAAGTTTGCCTTGGGAACCTAGATTTGCATGTTTTAGCGGATGGAGGGAGTAGATAATACTATTTTGTCCATTTTTGTAAAGGGATATAATAAATGCATAAGACGTATTTTTGGTAAAAAAGGAAAACATAATGGTCCCTTCAGAATTGTGTGGTTAGAGTGGGCCGTCATAGGTTCTATATGGAAGATCAATTTGTTTACGTGACATTGTAGATGATCTTAAATAGATTCATGTGCTTTTATAGTACATACACAATTGGTTTATTTGGTTGTGTTTTTTCGCCAAACCTGGCTAGCAAAATAAGTCCAACCCATCCAAACCAACATAAGACAATGCAAGATTTATTGTTTGGTTTACCTATACTACCAAAGCCTAATGATAAAAATCTTGTTTGGTTTCCTATATAATTTTGCAATAATCACCTCATCACTATAAGGGTGATTTTTAGCTCCATCCACATCCACTACCAGCTCCTTCACGCTCACTGACACCAACACCATCTCAGGAGGTAGAGCTTGTGTCTGGGGGGAGACGAGCAAGGTTGTCGTGGGGGATGTCAAAATAACAACTTCGAGGCCCCTAGGACGCACTGAGCAACTCCTCTTTAGGATCAGGTTGAGTGGCACATGGTATTCCAATTATTATTCCAACATCGAACTAGTAGATGAAACTCAATTAATACAATTATATACAAATTAACCAGACTTCTCATTACAAGTTTTACATCCCGCTCTATTCAGTGGATGCGGTCTCTACTCCACTAAGGTTCACTCTCATAGTTGCTCCATCTAGGATTCTGGAGTTAACTTGTAGCATGCTTGGAGTCACGCCCATTCCAAGTGCTACTATGCAGTGGCGGTCGAGCTATTGCTCAACACAGTCTATGATGTACCTACAAAACAACTTAACGACTGCACCATGAGTACATTGTGTACTCACAAGACTTAATTCCAACATATAGTATTTGGTGGCTGCATAAGGTGATTATCAAGCGTTTGTATGAGTGCAGAAGGCAATGATGTTCATGAAGAATATGTCATGTCATGCTAACAACTCGCCCATGATCCTCACGAAATGAGACATCCGAGCCTGAAAGGAGAGATTCCAAGGATTGGGGACGATCGCATGATAGATAAGGAAACTAGGAATTCTACTCAGGATTTAGAGAGAGGCATCTACTGTGATGTGACCCTATTGCTGCTTTACTAGCTACGGGTGTGAACTAATGGTGGTGACCCTTTGAGTGAACTTACTATCTAACCTCACCCTATCTATGATAGTCAGACACTCCGTCCTATTGACGGACACTCCGCTATACTGGGTGCTAAGGTGGGTTATCTCTAGTTTGGCTCTATACTGATTGGCAGATGCTCTGTGGGAATCATGGAGACTTCGATGGGAACTGTGTGCTCTTGGGTTTTTAGGTTATTGGTTCAGTATAATTCATCAGACACTCCACTGAGGTGATGGACGCTCCGATATTCTCACTCAACAAGAGACTTAGACTATTGGTGACTATACTTCAGGTTTGGCGAACACTCTGACCTACTAACGGACACTCCGTCAATCGAGCGACAGAACCTATGCTCTTGGGTTCTTGGGTGAGAGCTTGGGGATTCATATCTAGATCTCGGGTAAAGGCATCCATGCATGTGCTAGGAATTTCTATGGTAACTTGGGTGACTTGGCTAGGCTCAAGGTAGCTAGGTTCGGCTTAGGTTAGCTAGTGTGACTAGTGATTCCTTGACCAAGGTAAATCCTAGAGATAAAGAGAGATTGAGGGATAGCATACTTGATCCTTACTCTTGGGGTACTTTTCCATCAAGCCATCCTTTTGATCCATCCATGCAAGAAAGAACACTTAGATTAGGGTTGGAGGATTGATCTCAAGATAAATAGAGGAGAGAGTCTTGAGCTAACCATGAGATGAGAGGTTGTTGAATCTCAAGTGCTTGGCCTAGGGCTGATCTTGTTGCCTTCTAGCATCCTGATTCTCTTCTCCATCTTCTTCTTCTTCTCCTCTTCTTCTCTTTCTCTCTCTAGTTCATCCTTTCCCTCTCCTTGTTCTTCCTTCTAGAGAGAGAGTGTGTGTGAGGGAAATGAGGAGAGGATGAGTGAAGCTGAGGATCTAGGGTTGGGAAATATCTCCCACTCATGCTGGCTTGTGGGCCATGCCCCATAATGAATAACAACTCACTTCCCATTCCATCTGCTGTCTCTACATCTTTATCGAATGATCTGATACAAGTGATAGATTGTCTAGTAGTCTCTGGATTTGCTTAACCAAACTTAGAAACCGTATCTCATAGCTCTTGAATCCAATTTATAGCTTAGGGTGACCTACTTGAGATCATTAGGGAATTCCATTTAATAGGAACTTGGGTGACCAAAATGGGAGTTTTATGGTGTATGGTAACTTGGGTCGTTACAACTCCCCCCACTTGAATTCAAGCTCGTCCCTAAGCTTGTCAAGGGGTTGCTCAAAAGCTTCCACGAAATATTTTCTCCAAAATTCCTTTCTTTCATTTTTGGTAGGTTTCGACCTTTGGGGCTTCCACTGTTTTACTTGATCTGACGAATGATTTGGTCGTTGTTACGGATTATCCTGTGCACCGCTGAATCTAACTCCAACTGTTGGGCCTAGTGACTTGGTGGATGCTCCGCCGTTCTCATGGGCGATCCGATAGGTTTTGGTTATATATATGGGCCGACAATCCCTAGACAAGTCCTTTTCTTTTCTCCACCCACCGGTCCCCCATGCACATGTGCCTGTGCCGCCGCCTACTCCGCAATGACAACTCTTGGACGCTTCCTTGTCGATTCCTTTGGTCACATGTGCACCCAAGTGCCTTTCCAAGATGTGGGGTACCGAGTGAGTTCCTTCCCTTTTTGCCTTTCCCCATTTCGTCATGATAAAAAACTAGGGTTTGTCCGATCTAGGCAATGGCTTGGGCTTTTCCAAATACTTCTTGGGGATCTTGTCGAGCATGCTTAGGAGTACTTCTATGCAAATTTGTAACCGTTGACATTGGTTAAATCTTCAGATTTGTCGATTGAGCATTGATAGGCCACTATGTCATCTAGATCTCATCGGATGATTCGTGACTATGTCGGGTGCTTCCGCCATTCTCGAGGAACTTTAGTAGATTTTCTCTGTTTGATTCATTCTGCTAGTTGGAATGACGGATGGTCCGTGAACTTTGTCGTTACTCCGTCGATCAGTCTATAGCTGGTGAATGGTTCCGATGCCCTGATGGAAGGCTCCAATAGTGTCTGAGTTCTCTCTGTTGCATTCGTTTTTGTTCTTGGTTATGCTGAAGGATGGTCTGTGTCCTCGATGGACACTCTGTCAGTATCTGTCTAGTACTAAATTAATTTACTTTAAATTATCCCGTTGTTTCAACACTGTAGGTGCCTTTCATATGTAGTAGTGAGTTTGCATACTTGCTATAGGTGAACATTGTCACTGGTTCTTTTGTCCATGTTCGCACTACTCCAATTTCTCTAATTCTATTCTTCTTTATGCAATATCCTTGTTCGTTTGTTCTTACTCAAGTCTTTACCAACTCTAGCTATTTCCTTTCGTTGCAGGCATCCGGTTCTTCGTCTTCGTGGTGGTGGCTGAGAGAAAAAGAGGTCAAGGAGAGAGATTAGTAGTGGCCGATGTCCTGTCCCTAACGGTGATGATCCTATGGACAGTGACTATGATATTGAGGAGGAGATTGTTGTAGAACTGACCAATTTATAAGAGCACAAGTACAATGGTAGCCCGCAAGCGGTCGCACTATCATACTTGAGCCCATATAAACCTGATAGTCCGTCGAGTACATGATTCAACATACATGTTACATAAAGTTCATAGATACAGTTCATTCATCAGAGTATGAAATAAGGTTATTACAAACCAAGTTTGGTAAATAGTAGCAGAAGCAAATTAAAGTTCAAAACTAGCCTTTGCTAACATAGTTCAAATACAGTGCCAACTCATGATCACAATCCGACAAAAGCATACAAGAATGATTATTAAAGATGCCTGCCCATGGCTCACTCCTCATCCACAGCAGGACAAAAGCAGTTCTTGCAATAGCCATGATAAACTGTACCATCTGCAACAATGGGAATAAACTCTGAGTACAAGAAGGTACTCAGCTAGACTTACCCATCATAAACCAAAAATAAGGTGACTCCAAGGATTATACAAGGCTTTATAAGTGGAGGTAGCTTGACAACATTTTGCATAAAAGCAATTAACTCAGTTGTACAATTATAATTCGGTCATCAAGTTAATTATAGCTAATCATCTCTAGATTGGCAACTAACCTGTGCCAAACATGTGGTATATCATTTGATAGCATACAATAGTAACCATAGCCGGTGTAGTAATTCTATGTTTATCCGAACCATCACATTCCATAATACAATTACTACGCTGTTGGAACTAGCCAAGTTTCTCACTGTCTGGGAGAGATGGCGATTCGAATCAATTTCAACCAGCTGAGAATTTATTCCTAACACAAACCTAGACAGACCAGATCAATAGTCACCTTAGGTCAGCTTTGGTACAACTCAGGTATACATTTCGCGGGTTCAACCAGCGCCGCACAATCAGGGACAACCAGCTGCTAGGACGAACAAGACTACCCTTCCCTTGGGCTCATGCTGGCTCCCCGCACATCCTTACTACCATCTAGAGTGTGCACTTTTACAAAACGGGGCCTGGCCTGAGTTGAGCTACTTGACTTCACGGTCGGAATGAGTTATCCGGTCAGCTAAGTGATAGGCATGCGTTCAATCTTGTCAGAAACACCAACAACGGTACAGTCCTTAATCGGCACAGACAGAATTGCATGAGTCAACCAACACATAGACTCCACCCGGCCTCCATTTACATTACCTCTTGGTTCTTTTCCACGGTAGCAATTATAGCCAACCGTGCTTCGGTATCCACCTATAACTCGCAGGTGACATGAAACCACCCGACTTCTACCGGTCTAAGCATGGCTATTCGATCCTAGACCTACACAGGGTTAAAGGTGTATATATCTGGATAAGTTAGTTCTATGCATCAAGTGTTTCCAGTCAACTCTTATAACCTAATGCATCAAACATAAAGGACTCAAGTAGTATTTTTGTAAAACATGGGAGACTTAGAATGCTTCGGGGCTTGCCTTTGAGGAAAGAGGTTGGCCAGTGATCCAGGCACTCAGGGAGATCTTCAGGAGTCTGCTCCTCTTCTCCTAGAGCTGTGGCTTGGGGCATCTCCTACTGATCCCCTTCCTCTTCTTTGTTGAACTCAAACAACGTTATCTCTTCGGACGATCCTATATGCATGAGCATGAAATAAGATATCACGAATGCATATACGATGACACGTGTAATATGATATAACATGATGAATGCATCCCCATAAGTGTTTTCAATAGCATGGTATTAAAGTAATAACAAGTGCATCCTATTCTACTGAATAGGTGTATATCTCTTTTCTACTACTTAAGCAAACACTTGTGTAAATTATTTTCTAGACTAAAAGACAACAACTACTTTTTTTAACCATAATTGGAGTTATGTACATCCAAATAATATGGTTGTGGACATTCTAGAAATCTTATGAAATTATCTACAACGTTATTTTAATACCCTTGATGTGATTCAACAGTTATCTAGGTCAAGCACCGTAGAAAACATCATGGTCAAGCATAATTTATTTATTTAAATGTCTTTATTAATTTAATTAAATAATTAGGTGAAATAACAAACATATACCAAATGTGCACAATAAATTCTCATAAAATTATAGTAGCTTCCAAGTGCTCCCAATAGACTACTGTAAAACTTTCATACCATTTGGACATCTATAACATCCTCTACAAAAATGATAAGCTAGCAAGGTTAATTTTAGTAAAAATAGTTAACCCTATAGAAAAGTGTCAAGCAATAGATTCTATATTTTTCTCAGCTTTATCCAGGTGCCATAATACTGTACAAAAATTTGCATGACAATATGTTACTTATTTTTATCCCTATAAATTCCCCCTTGAAAACAACATTTATTAATAGATAAATAGAAAGACCCTATTTCAATCAAGTTTACTGCAATTGTAGTATTTTTCTTGGCTATAGCATATTAACACAAGACTAGCAAAATTGAAATCACAATTTTATCACTTTTCTAGCTCAAGTTACACATTTTACAAGATTGTAAACATTCAAAAAGCACTTATCTAGCTACATGTTATCACCTAGAAAAATACCAGAAACAGTGCATTTCATATTTTGATAAAATACTACAGTTCATGAGGAATCCAACAAAATTTGGTTCACCAAAATTAGACACTCTTAGCTCTAGATATCATTTTCTAAAGTTAGCACAAAAATCTGGAAAAGAAATAAACAAAACCTAATACTATAGACGCTGACATGCGGGGCCCAGCAGTCAGGGGACCCCACTATCAGTCACACAGAGACAGGGGCGGTGGTTTGACCGGCACTAGCTCACCGATAGTGAACTTTTCGGTGAAACCGACCCCACCATCATGTTCGTCACACCCTCCCGCGTCGATAGAGGTAGGTGGCTCGCACGGGGACACACCGGAGATAGCTCGTCGTCGGCCATGGCGGCACGGCGGCGCTGCGTGGAGGTGCACCGATCATCTTCGGCCATGGCAACTCTAGGCGAGAGGCGCAATAGCTCCATGGTGATGACACGGACCTATCTTGACTACCTAGGGTTCGGATTGAAGCACCGGCGAGAGTGCCCACGTCGAGAGGGTGCGGTGTCGAGAGCGCGACGGCACTGACCGTCGTGTTCAACATCGGCGAAGCTACGGTTGACTGTGAGATCATCACTGAGGCTAGACTACACCCTAAGCTAGTGCTAACATGAAGAAGAACAGAGAATGCGTGAGGGAGTAAAGCAGCGGTGAGCTCGCCGTGACGGCAGCCATGGAGGCAGCGACTCCGGCAAGGACAAGAACGGCGAAATCCACCCTCACCGTGGCTCAAACGGGGCTGCAAACGTGACAAGGGCATGGAGTAGAGCAAGGCACATCTATGTGCGCAAGCAATCGAGGAATGGCTAGGAGGCAGAGAAGCTACATGGCAGCGGCGTAGTGCAGTGGCTTGGCGGTGAGAGCGCCTCCGCTGTGCGCGCGAGAGGGAGCAGCAGAGAGGGCGAGAGTGCGCGCGAGCAAATGAAATGAGCAGCACAGCTCCTCTGTTAACGCTCGCCACACGGCCATGGCGAGGGACTGATGCTAGCTAGCGGCGGCCACGCGGTAGCCAAGCCCTGCACTTGGTCGCCACAATGGCCTGACTGAGATGGCCATCAGGCCCGTCATCAACTAGCTGACAGAGCATTTTCTCCTCCTCCTAAATCCTAAACCGTGGCGAGTTAGCAAGCGATCCATTAATAAAAGTTGGAGATCTAAGTGAAGGCTACAAAATTGCTTAAGAACTCATCTCCTAATTCGCAAAGGTTAGGAAGATACATCATCACAAAGTCAGGCTCATAAAACTGTAAAACCAATCTTGACTTAGAAAAATTTCTAAGATCCAAAAACAGTACAATGTTGATTCTTGTGAGCTCTAAATGACCGTGTTAGGCATTGAATTAGAAATTGACCCAAAAATAAAAGTTGTTTCCCTAAACAAGTACTACAACTTTCCTTAAGGGTGCACTGCCATGCAAACACTCTAGGCTATAGTTCAACTTAGGTCAAACATACAACTTGAAAATGATGATTTACACTATAGCTATGACTTAAAGACCAAACTAGCCTTAGTTATGAATACCAAAGTTATTCCATGTGATATTCTAAACATGTTTAAGGTACTCCTAAGGTTCCACAAATATTTTATACATTGGTTACATGTAAACCCTAGCATATGTAAAGCATTTTAGTGACAACACATGCAATATAAGCAAACATAGAGATAATATTTGAAATACTCATGCTCATGAATGATCAATGATGCTTGTGCTCATGCAATGCCAAGGCTAAATGCAAGCTTAACACATAGGGTGTTACAACCCCTCCCCCTATAGAAATCTCATCTCGAGATTTGCAAGACCTACCATTCTTTGAAAAAGGCGGGATAAACCTCACGTAAGTAATCCTCCCGTTCCCACATGGTATCTTGTTCACTGTGGTTATTCCACACCACTTTGTAGAACTTAATGACCTTACTATGTGTTACCCTTTCCATCTCTTCTAACACTCGGATTGGTTTCTCTTTATACGTCAAATCTGATTGGAGCTCAATGTTGGTGGGTGCAACTGCTTCCTCAGGTATGCGAAGACATCTCTTCAACTTCTTAACATGGAAGACATCGAATATAGCACTCATCTCTAGAGGAAGTTGTAACTTGTAAGCGACATTTCCTTTCTATTTAGTAATCTTGTATGGCCCTACATATCTAGGCGTAAGCTTTCTTTTTACTCCAAATCTCTGTACTTCTTTCATGGGTGATACTTTTAAGTATACATAGTCTCCCACTTCAAAAGTCAGTGGTCTTCTTCTTTTATCAGCATAACTCTTTTGTCTTGACTGAGTTGCTTTCATATGCTATTGGATAATGTGCATCTGCTCTTCAGCTTCAGTGACAAAGTCAATGCCAAAGTATCTTGTTTCGCCGGGCTCAATCGAATTCAAAGGAGTTCTACATTTCCGACCGTACAAGGCTTCAAATGGAGCCATCTTGATGCTTGCTTGATAACTGTTGTTGTAGGAGAACTCAGCTAAAGGTAGCCATTTCTCCCATGAACCCTTAGAAGATATAACACAAGCTCTCAACAAGTCTTCTATGATCTGGTTCACTCGCTCGGTCTATCCAGAAGTTTGTGGATGGTATGCTGAACTTCTGATTAGTTTAGTCCCCAAAGCTTGGTGCAAGTGTTCCCATAAACAAGCTATAAACGGTGGTCTCCGATCTGAGATTATGGTCCTGGGTACTCCGTGTAGTCTCATGATCTGAGAAATGTACAACTCAGCATACTTCCTAGCTAGATACCTTGTGTTAACTGGTACAAAATGTGCTGACTTGGTGAGGCGATCTACAATGACCCATATGGAATCATGACCTTGATGTGTCATCAGAAGGCCTGTAATAAAGTCCATACTTATTTCTTCCTATTTCTAGCCTGGAATAGGCAATGGCTGAAGTAATCGGGTAGATTTCAAATGAACGGCCTTTACTCTACTGCAATTATCACACCTAGCGACATAGGCTTCTTTATCTTGGTCCACCAAAAATGGGTTTTCAGATCTTGATGCATTTTGCTACTACCCGGGTGGATAGACAACTTGGACGAATGAGCTTCATCTAAAATTTGATTTCTAAGCTCTCGGTCTTTCGGTACCACAAGTCGGTCCTCAAACCATAGCACACCTCTTTCATCTAACCTAAAATGTTTAGTTTCTTGTTCTTTCATCTTTCTTGTGATGTGAAATATACCTACATCTGTCTTCTGTAGATCTATGATTTTGCTCTCAAGTGAGCAACTGATAGTGATATTGTGCAGCCAATGTTTTCCTAAACAGTAAACTGTCTTTACACGGTCGCCCTTCGTTTAGCGTTCTGGCTGTTTACACGGTGTTTAAACAAAGTTAAACGGTCTAAACATTTTTGTACTTTAAAAAATACATATAATTATATATGTGCATGTAAAAAATCAAGTATTCTAGCATTTATACATATTTATCCGAGTAAAAAACAATTATTTTGGTATGTATATATATTTATGTATATGAAAAGAACCAAATATAGATATTTATGCATGTAACATATCAAGTGTACACATTTATAAATATAATAAACTTAAGTATACAAATTTATCCATATAAAACTGAACTAGATTTACCTCATGTTCGCCTAAACAGCCGTTTAAACAGCTGTTTAGCCCATTTAATGTTGTTTATCTCCGTTACGTTTAGGCCGTTTAGACCGTTTTTCCTGTTTTTTACCGTTTAAATGGTCAATTGTTTAGTTTCCGTTTGCCCCCTAAACAAAATAGTTTACCACCATTTACTGTTTACTAGCCGTTTAAACGGTCGTTTTGGCCGTTTAGGCGAACAACGTGTGCAGCACAATAGGATATAACAAATTAAATCCATCTTCCAACAATGCTTCTAAAGTGTTGCAATGAGATTTCTGACTAAGTGCATCTGCTACAACATTGGCTTTTCCTAGATGGTAGTGCACTTCCAAATTGTAGTCCTTGATTAGCTCTAACCATATTCGTTGTCTCATGTTCAGCTCAGGTTGAGTAAAGATATATTTGAGGCTTTTGTGATCAGTATATATGTGACATACGTTGCCCAACAAATAATGTCTCCATATCTTTAATGCATGAACAACTGCTGCAAGCTCTAAATTATGCGTAGGGTAATTGACTTCATGCTTTCTCAACTGTCGAGAAGCATAGGAAATAACTCTTCCTTCTTGCATAAGCACACACCCCAAACCTATACCCGATGCATCACCGAACATATCGAAAGGCTTTTCAATGTTGGGTTGTGCTAAAATAGGAGCTATAGTTAATAGGGTCCTTAGGGTTTGAAAAGCTGCTTCACACTTTGGTGTCCAACTAAAATTTTCATCTTTCTGAAGTAGTCTGGTCATGGGCTTAGCTATCTTGGAGAAATCCGAAATGAAACGACGATAGTAACCTCCTAACCCTAGAAACTCTGAACTTCATGAACCAAAGTTGAGGCCTTTTAATCCATGACCTCTTGTATTTTAGATGGGTCTACAGAAATTCCATCTCTAGATAAGATATGACCCAAGAAAGGTACTTTGCTCAACCAAAATTCACACTTTCTAAACTTGGCATATAACGTATGTTCTCTTAATCTGGACAAAACAATTCTCAGATGTGTTGCATGGCCTGCTTCGTTCTCTGAATAAATCAAGATATCATCGATAAACACAACCATGAACTTGTCGAGCTTAGGCATGAATACCGAATTCATCAAGTACATGAAGTAGGCAGGAGCATTTGTCAGTCCAAAAGATATGACCAAATACTCGTACAAGCTGTACCTAGTGGAGAAAGCAGTTTTAGGTATATCCTCTGGCCTGATCTTTATCTGATGATAGCCTGACCTCAAGTCAATCTTGGAGAATACCTTTGCTTTTGCCAACTGATCGAACAAGATATCGATACGAGGCAAATGATACTTATTTTTAATAGTCACGACATTAAGCGGCCTATAATCCACACACATTCTCAAGGACTTGTCCTTCTTCTTTACAAACAAAGCTGGACATCCCCATGGAGACGAACTAGGTTGAATGAGACATTTGTCCAACAGTTCTTGTAACTGAATTTTAAGTTTAGCTAACTCGTTTGGTGGCATCCTATAGGGTCTTCTGGAGATAGGTGCCATACCTGGCACTAACTCAATCTTAAATTCCATATCCCTATCAGGTGGTAAACCTGGTAACTCATCTAGGAATACATTAGGAAACTCACAAACCACTTGAATATTACAAAGGGTAGTGGTTTGGATAGCACAAGACAAGTTTTGGAGTTCAAAACTTCAGGAAAGTGGTACTAGAAAAGCATTACCTCCCTTTGGTTCTCTCAACATAATTGTACGAGTGCTAGTGTCAATGAGAACTCCATGATCACTCATCCATTTCATGCCTAAGATCACATCTATAGATAATCTGGGCAATACTATTAGATCCATCGTGTACTCCCTCTCTTGTATAGAGATGAGCACATCTCTGACTATCTTATTTGTAGAGATAGTAGCCCTAGCCGAACTTATACTATAGCCACCCTTGTTTACCTCAATTACTTTCTGATCATTCCTAGATGCAAATGCTTGGCTCATAAATGAATGAGAAGCTCTAGAATCAAATAAAACAATGGTGGAATGTTTGTTAACAAGAAACATACCGGTGGTGACAACCTCTCCCACAGGAACCTCTTCAATAGCAGTATAATGCATGTATCCAGGACGCGCTTTAGGATTTGCTTGCCACTGATTTCCCTAGTTTTGATTGTTGTTCTTCTTAGGATGAGGGCACTCTTTGGATCAATGGCCCAACTGATTACAGTTGAAGCATGGCTGATTGCTCCTAGGTCCTGTGGAGCTTCCTTGCCCTCTGTTCCCCTTGGGTAAGGCAATGGTGAATGCCTTACAAAACACCTTCTGAGGTCGGTTGGCCTAGGCATTTGGTGGAGGAGGCCTGAACTTGGGCACTGGCAGTCAAAACTATGGTCTAGCTGCCACTGGAGATTTGGACTAAGAAGACCCTAAGGTGCCTACCTTAGCTGCCCTCTTGTGGCCCTTTGCTGCCGCATGTAGATTGTTCTGGTTCTCCTGAGTCAAGGCATCACTGATGAACTCATTATATGTGGTGCACCTCGAGTTGGCCATAGTTTTCATTAGCTTAGTGCTAAGACCTCTCTTGAAGCTTTCAATCTTCTTTTCTTCTGTATCAACAAAACCTAGGGCATAATGGGACAAATTATTGAAAGCATGCATGTACTCAGTAAGGGTCTTGGTCCCTTGCGTGAGTCGCATGAACTCGGCTGCCTTCATGCACATTAGCCCTAGGGGAATGTGATGTCCCCTAAAGGCTAACTTGAATTGCTCCCATGTGACCTGTGCATTGGTAGGTAAAGAGGACAAGAAATGGGTCCACCATATCACGACCGGTCCCTGCAGCTGGTGGGACGCATATTATGCCTTTTGATGTTCCGTGACCCTCAATAGACGGAACTTTTGCTTAATGGTGTTGAGCCATTCATCCGCCTGGAGCGGTTCTTCGGCCACCTTGAAGATAGGAGGCTTGGTGTCTACGAAATCCTTGAAAGAGATGTACTAATTTGGCTCAGGCCCCTGTTGTTACTGACGGGCGTGAGCCATATTATGCGTAATGAGACACAGGGTTTCCTTTATAGTTCTCTGACTACCCAAAAATTATGCAAAGAATTCATTCGTAGATGGTGGTGGCGGTGGTGGTAAGTCACCGTCGTTGCCCTCTTGGCTACTGCCTGCTCCAGCGTGAGTGCGAGTCATCTACAAAGTTGCAACAACAAGTGATTATTGGATGATGTCAAGAGATTGCAGATGAATTGTATAATCATGCTAAACTAAAATTACTGGAGAGAATTTTAAATTCATACAATAAAATAGAGGCATAATAATTCATTCTCGCAACATGACATCACCAATTTGATCACTTATCAGGCTCGTAGCACGTTAACATACAAATCCTAATCACCAGTAAAATGAAACTAGAATTTCATTAAAGTTCAACCCATCGTGAAACATGTAGAGTGCCAATATTACATGGGAGTCAAAACATGAATACCAAACTTCAAACTATAAGTCCATTACATAAATAGCAGGGATGCATCTAGCGCTTTAACTAGTCACTAGGCGATTCTAATCTTTAGTATGCTCGCTGTCGAGGTCAGAAATAGGACCATCCTCATTCTCTAGCTCTACTTCTTCTTCGTCCCAGCCATCATCTTCAACTAACATATCTGGATCTTCTTCTTCCTCATCAAGGATCAGGTGCAGTTGATTGTTCAGAAAATGCACCTCATGCTGAAGATCAACTACTATGTTCTGGGCCTGTGCAAGCTGCTGGCGCAAGTCCCTCTCGACACGGTCCTGCTGGACGCTCAAGGCATGGGTCCTATCTCATTCTGCTTCTGCCATAGCTGCACGGTTGTTTGCTAGGATCCGCTAGCATGTAGCTGTGAATGCCTCATCACGGGTGGCCTCCAGCTGCTCCCGCAGTCCTACTAATATTGCTTGATCATCCACTCTTGCCTCTTGGGCGGTAGCTCTCTACTGATCAACCTGCTCTATTTGGGTGTGGAGATTTCCCAAAGCTACATAAGCTTGATCAGTTTCCCATCGAGCCTTACTTGCTGCCTTTTTGTGCTTGTGCACACGCTTCTTTAGCTTACGCTGTGCAGCTTCAGCTCTCATGAGCTTATCCATGCAAGTGGTATAGGACTCCTGCCAGAAGTCCCTGGTGTCCTGACGAGTGTAAAACATCTTCATTACTGTAAACATGGCGCTCATAGCGGGACTAGAACTGTCTACCCGCTCATCCTGATCTCGAATCAACGCATTGCTGTTGCGCTGTGCCCATACTGTGGTGAACGGATCCACCCGAGGAAAAGTACCAGCGACACTGCCGATAAGCTATCCCCATGCTGCTGATAAATCTGACTCAGTGCCTCGAAGGCTACTACTTGGGCAGCCTCCCAAGGAGTTCTTCCTTCAGATTCCGCCTTCCATTCCTACCAGAAGGGTACTTGGGTATGAGCTGGTATGGTCAGCCGTACTTCATACCATGGTTGTCCCTCTAGGTATACTTCATTCTAGTAATAGAGGGGCAGTTCGTAATACCCTGCATAATGCAAGACTCTCCAAAGTAGGGCAGGAGTTCCGAACATCAATAGGAAATTCTCACTTCTAGCCGGTGCTACCATCTGTACCAACAACATGTGCAACTCTCATGAGACAAAGTCATAATGGATAAGAGTTACATAACCGAGTAAGAGATTTATAAGGGGAGGAACAATACAAGTATTGAATAATGATTTATCATGATGCATGCACGTTCCGTACGTCCTTACAAACTTAGAAAAAATTATTTCTAATGACATACACGGTGGCATACATACGTTCTCTCATATATAGCGTAGCTAGTCGGGCTACACATTTTGCTGTTAGTGTACCTGCATAAGACTTTCATTTTAGTCCAACCCCACAATTATATATGCAGAATGTAAATTTAGGCTCTAGGTTGTAATCTAAATACTTCCATATATATACCCATATATATATATACTTCCGTATCAAAGCTACCCAAAAGTAAATACGTCCTCTATATACATATAAATATGCATACACAGTCGTATCAAAGCTAACCCAAAATTAAATACCTCCACATATATATGAGACATATATATGCTTTAGTATCAAAGCTAACTCTCCCCATAGACCGCACGCTCACAACTTGCGGTCATGCCTCTGTAATGATGATTGGCATCTTACCTTGGGCATAGAGGCATTTGATCCATACATTACCACTCAAGTGAGTGGCATCCATAAAATAGCACACCATATGGACGACGAAAATGAAAACCCCCCAAGTTACTACTTAATTAGCCACCTAAAGTCCTTAATTGGGCATAAAGGAAGTGATCACTGGCACACTCTAGATTTCAAATTCTAGGTTTCAAACACCTATTTATATAGCTATTAGTTGCTAGAAACTGGTTTTGGAAAAAAAAACCTTTGTTTGAAATACACATGTGGCAATTAATGTTGAATCTTGCTCTGATGCCAGCTGTCACAGAACCAACCAATTTATAAGAGCACAAGTACAATGGCAGCCTGCAAGCGGTCACACTATCATACTTGAGCCCATATAAACCCGGTAGTCCATCGAGTACCACGATGAGTCTTGATTAATGATCCACATAGAACCAAGATCATACATGATTCAACATACATGTCACATGTTACATAAAGTTCACAGATACAGTTCATTTATCAGAGTACGAAATAAGGTTATTACAAACCAAGTTTGGTAAATAGTAGCAGAAGCAAATTAAAGTTCGAAACTAGCCTTTGCCAACATAGTTCAAATATAGTGCCAACTCATGGTCACAATCCCACAAAAGCATAAAAGAAGGATTATTAAAGATGCCTGCCCAGGGCTCACTCCTCATCCACAGCGGGACAGAAGCAGTTCTTACAATAGTCGTGATAAACTGTACCATCTACAACAATGGAAATAAACCCTGAGTACGAGAAGGTATTCAGCTAGACTTACCCATCATAAACCAAAAATAAGGCTTTTCCAAGGATTATGCAAGGCTTTATAAGTGGAGGTAGCTTGACAACATTTTGCATAGAAGCGATTAACTCAGTTGTACAATTATAATTCGGTCATCAAGTTAATTATAGCTATTCATCTCTAGATTAGCAACTAACCTGTGCCAAACATGTGGTATATCATTTGATAGCATACAATAGTAACCATAGTCGGTGTAGTAATTTCATGTTTATCCGAACCATCACATTCTATAATACAATTACTACGATGTTGATACTAGCCAAGTTTCTCACTATCTAGGAGAGATGGTGATTCAAATTGATTTCAACCAGCTGGGAATTTATTCCTAACATAAACCCAGGTAGACCAGATCAACGATCACCTTAGGTCACCTTTGGTACAACTCAGGTACATATTTCGTGGGTTAGACCAGCGCCGCACAATCAGGGACAACCATCTACCAGGATGATTAGGACTACCCTGCCCTTGGGCTCATGGCTGTCTCCCCACACATCCTTACTACCATCCAGAGTGCGCACTTTTATAGAATGGGGCCCAACCTAAGTTGAGCTACTCGGCTTCATGGTCGAAATAAGTTACACAGCCAGCTAAGTGATAGGCATGCGTTCAATCTTGTTAGAAGCGCCAACAACAGTACGGTGCTTAATCGGTATAGACGGAATCACATGAGTCAACCTACACATAGACTCCTCCCAGCCTCCATTTACATTACCTCATGGTTCTTTTCCACGATAGCAATTATAGCCAACCGTGCTTCGGTATCCACCTATAACTCGTAGGTGACCGAAAACCACCTGACTTCTACCGGTCTAAGCATGGCTAAGCATATATTCAATCCTGGACCTACACAGGGTTAAAGTTGTATATATCTAGACAAGGTAGTTCTATGCATCAAGTGTTTCCAGTCAACTCTTATAATCTAATGCCTTTGAGGAAAAGGTTGGCCAGTGATCTGGGTGCTCAGAGAGATCTTCGGGAGTCTGCTCCTCTTCTCCTAGAGCTGCGGCTTGGGGCGTATCCTACTAATCCCCTTTCTCTTCTTCATTGAACTCCAACAGCGTTATCTCTTCGGACGATCCTATATGCATGAGCATGAATAAGATATCACGAATGCATATACGATGACACGTGTAATATGATATAACATGATGAATGCATCCCCATAAGTGTTTTCAACAGCATGGTATTAAAGTAATAACAAGTGTATCCTATTCTACTGAGTAGGTGTATATGTCTTTTCTACTACTTAAGCAAACACTTCTGTAAATTATTTTCTAGACTACAAGACAATAGTTACTTGTTTTAACCATAATTAGAGTTATATACATCAAAATAATATGGTTATGGACATTCTAGAAAGCTTATGAAATTGTCTACAATGTTATTTTAATACCATTGATATGATTCAACAGTTATCTAGGTCAAACAATTCAATTAATCAAATCTGTCCAGAGAGCAAGCATTTCGGACAGCAAACTTCTAACAGCCATAATTCTTTAACCATAAGGTCCATGACTATGAAAATTGAACACAAGGTAGATAAGTAAGTTATATACAACTTTGTTATTAACAAGTTTTACAGAAAAGACTATTATCATCATGAACTTATCAACTCAACCAAAACTATATATGCAGCCATCTAGTGGAATTATGAAGCAATAATTAATTAGTTGCATACAACCAATTGCTTTTAAGCCTTACTACTAACATCAACAGTTCATATGTATCTCAAGTGCCATAGAAAACATCATGGTCAAGCACAATTTATTTATTTAAATGTCTTTATTAATTTAATTAGATAATTAGGTGAAATAACAAACATATACCAAGTGTGCACAATAAATTTTTATAAAATTACAGTAGCTTCCAAGTGCTCCCAATAGACAACTATAAAAATTTCATACCATTTGTATATGTATAACATCCTCTACAAAAATGATAAGCTAGCAAGGTTTATTTTAGTAAAAATAGTTAACCCTATCGAAAAGTGTCAAGCAACAAATTCTATATTTTTATTAGCTTTATCCTAGTGCCATAATACTGTACAACATTTTCATGGCAATATGTTACTTATTTTTATCCCTATAAATTCCCTCAGAAAACACCATTTATTAATAGATAAATACAAAGACCCTATTTAAATCAAGTTTAATGCAAGTTTAGTATTTTTCCTAGCTAGAGCATGTCAATACAAGACCAGCAAAATTGGAATCACAATTTTATCACTTTCCTAGCTCAAGTTACACATTTTACAAGATTGTAAACATTCAAAAAGCACTTATCTAGCTACATTTTATTCACCTAGAAAACTACTAGAAACAATGCATTTCATATTTTTATAAAATACTACACTTTATGAGGAATCCAACAAAATTTGGTTCACCAAAATTGGACACTCTTAGCTCAAGATATCATTTTCCAAAGTTAGCACAAAAATCTAGAAAAGAAATAAACAAAACCTAATCCTACAGACGCTGACATGCGGGACCCAGCAGTCAGGGGACCCCACTGTCAGTCACACAGAGATAGGGGCGGTGGTTTGACCAGTGCTAGCTCATCGACGGTGAACTTTTAGGTGAAACTGACCCCACCATCATGTTCCTCACACCCTCCCGCGTCGATAGAGGTAGGTGGCTCGCCCATCAGCATCTGGTCACAACCAGACCAGCGTCCGGTCAATCATTTGAGCCTCTATTCACTTCCAACTCGAAATCCTATGTGAATGAAGTTTACTCCAATTAATCTTAGGGCTATTCCTGAGCTACCTAGTGCTAGGTTTGACAAGTGTGCACCACACCTAACCCACTAGACTTACCTAGGTCAAGCTAATAGTTCATACCCCCCTTAATAGTATGGCCAAAGGAAAAACAGAGTTCTAAACTACTCTAAGTGTCTCTCCATCACCAAATGACACTTAGAATTAGTTCGTTCTTAACCTTGTCGTCCATCCTTTGAAAACCGAAATGATTTCCATTGACATGGGCATGACAACCATGATTGCCCAATCAATTGCCATTACCATGACCTAACTCAAATTGCCTCTGCAAAACACATGTTAGTCATAGTAATCTTGTGTCGTCATTAATCACCAAAACCCAACTAAGGGCCTAGATGCTTTTAATCTTCCCCTTTTTGGTGATTGATGACAACACAACCTCGAGTATGTAGAAGAGATGAGTGAGGTTTACAACATGCTTGGTTCATATAAGCTTTTGACAATAAGAGCAAAATGGTTAGACATGCTTATATGACCCAAGCCAACATGGTGTACTCAATAGATATGAATTAAGCATGAGTATATGAAGTAAAGCTCATTTGAATCAGAGTAAAATGTGGAAGCAAAGCAAATGAGCATAACCAAGTGACATAACATATATATAAATCAATGTAGAGAGCACACATGTCACATAAGTCTCATCATCACATGTAAATAAGACAATGCATGAAAGTAAATGTGAATGCATGAAGTCTCACACAAAAGAAACGAATCACATGATAGGAGCAGACAAGTCGGGCGCTGAGGTGCGGTGAGAAATCTAAAACTAAGCAGCATCATCCTCTAACCCTGAACTCTGAGCGGTCTGACTCTCTATCGCTGGAAGTGAAGGTGAAGCGGTCTAGGTCTACTTAGTACCTGGCGTAGCCTATGACTCTAGAAGTATCATTATAGGAAGTGGAGCCACATCTGCCTCTATCACTATCACTAAAACCTCAAGTATAGGAGTGACTGTCTAAGGTGGCTCATATGATGCAATAGATGATGAGATAGTCTTAGTAGTCCTGGTAACTAGAGCAACTATGGTAGGGACAGGGACTCATAACTCTGGAGGTGTAGGCTGCCCTATAAGCTCACTGAAGGTAGCACCGAGACTCCTAGAGACTAGGGTATCCAACACTAATACTGAAGAACTCTGAGGCGGAGTGAAGCCCGTAACAATAGGAGTAAAGTGAGGACCCTGTGCAGTCACTGGTGAAGCAAACCACTAGGACACCTGCTTTATAGGTGAAGCAAACTGAGTAGCTAGTTGTCCCTAACTCTAAAGCCCACTGGGCTATATAGCTAGAGTCACTGAAGTGGTGGTGGCAGGCTAGCCTATCTAAGGTGTAGACTGCTGAGGAGCAACTCTAATAGCAGTGAATATATGCTGCATGAAGCCAAGTAACTGCTACTGAATCATAAGCAACTGTTGCTACTATATGGCCTGCTACTGCCTCTAAAACTCATCCTATTGAGCCTAAACCTAAGCAAGTGCAGTTGCTGTCTCCTATGCCTGGCGTGCCTAGTCCTGCCTCATGCACTCAAGTACAGCTAGAAGAGCTAGGTTTGTCTGCATTGGCTGTGGTGGAGCAGAGCTAGAGCCACTGGCCTCTCTATCGTGTGGTCGAGGAGCCATCTATAGAATCGGCTGATAGTCATCATCAGAGCTATCATTTGGGTCACTCTTGACCACATCCTCCTACTGAGCATCAAGCTGCTCCTCCTCTGTCACTGCAATGCCCTTGATGATCTCATCCTACTGGGCTACTGTCTCTAGTACCTCTAGGCGATGGCTCAGCTAGCGAGGTGTCCTAACATGACTATGACGTAGCATCTGGGTCATGTCATATGATGGAAACTCAGTAGTAGCATGTGTGTACTCTTCCATTATCTTATGCGACTTTTGTGTAACTGCCTTTCAGATTAGGAAAGTGATCCAATGAGCATAAGGTAGCTGACGGTGACATCTGAAGCCCTCTGCTAGTGTGTCCTCCATCTCTAAAAGTATCACATCCCAAATATCAAAGACAGACTGAGACACCAGGTGATACACTAGCCATAGCTGAATACGTGTCAGGCCCTCGCGGTAACCCATCCTCAGGAGCAGAGTCCTCCTCATAATAGCATCAAGAAGCTAAGCTGTAGGTGTAAGATCACGTGGTGTCATGCTTGACCCCTCGCCAAATGGCTCTGAGAAGCAAGGTCTAACAATATCTATAGGTGGCACAAGTCCTCCGTGAGGGTGTCTCGGAGGCTCTGTCTGACCATAGCATACCTCATGAAGGCGAATTGGTGACTCTGGAATCCTCAGTATCTCTCTGACCCTCGAGCTCTAGAGCCTATAGTCATGGCCTCTAAAAGAAAAGTGTATGAATCTGTACATCGGGTCAATCCAAAGAGAGGAGTAGAACTCACGGACCCAAGATGGAACATACCGACCTATCTGTCCAAGAAGATCTATCAACCTTGGCAGATAACAGAGGTGAGGATGGATCTACCTCACCTATAGCTGCAACTAAAGACTCTATGGAGCAGACCCTCTAAGATCTGAAAGCAACACCACTATTGAGATAAGTATTATAGAAATCCTCCTGTAGTATGGTGTACAAGTGCTCTGACGCACGCTCATCCCGCCTCGATGGAAACCAGTCCACAAACTGCACAAACCGTAGCTGCTACATCTGTCTGGCTGTGGCTGCCCTCAAGTCAAGGTGAATCACCGGAGGCGGACCCTGTGGTCTGGGAGGTGGACAAGAGCCCCTCCTCTATGTCTCGGCCTTCAATGACACCTGAGTATGTGTACGACCAGAGCATCAAAGCTGTGGCTGTGCTGCTTGCTCTATCTCCTCAACCTGCTCTATCTGCTGAGTACCCTCTATCTGCTCTGCTGACTGTGTCTACTGCTCTATCTCCCCCTGAGTCTAGCTCTCTTCTAAAGAGACACGCCATCCTCCAAGCATGATAGTCCCAGGTGGACTACCATGATGAGTCTCAACTCTCTCGACGGCGGCCCTCTGAGCTGGTGACAATTGATCACCTATACGAATGCCACTCCTAGATCCACCTCTCTCCGCTCGCTCTGCGGCGGCTGCCACTATTGCTGCTCTCTCTGTCTCCATATCAGTGAACTTTTGCTTCTTCATTGTAGTCTTTTTTGCCTTTCCTTTTTCCTGAGCAGTCAGGCGAGGCGGAGGCCTTGGATCCTCATCACCAGGACCACCTTCAGCATTCTTGCAATGTGCCATTGCTGAAGCTGATGAGAATTACTACCACTTACAGGAAACAACAGCCGATTGACACTCGTGAGGCTTGGCCTCAATCCGTACTCATGGGCTTGGCCCCGAGTTCACTTACAACTGCCAAAACAACCACAAGAGCATCGACTCGTTGTACAATGGAATAGATAGGAAATATAAATAATCACTATAATCATCTAGAGGTGCGAAACCCTAAGAAGCAAGCAGTAGATAAGAAATTGAAAGCGATGGCTTGCTACCTGATGAACCGGTGACTGACGAGCAAAGGAGAGGATCATAGGGCACAACTAGAATCGACAAGGAGATGCCTAGGGTTAGGGTTTGGCGACGCGATGCGGTGTGGCAGCCGAGAGGGCATGGCAGTGCAATCCAGGCATGGCTAGGGCAAGTGGCAGCACAGACGTGAGCTAGGCATGGGCGTGACCGGCATAGTCATGGTGAGGCAGTGGATGCTCAAGCGCTGGCATGGTGATGGCACAACAAGATAGGTGGCGGCACTGGTGTGCGGTGTGGAGCACGACGGCGGAGTCACTATGAGGGAGCACAGGCATAAGCACGGCGTGGTGAGGGCAAGGCATGGTGGTGGCACGGTGAGGCAGTGTGAGCGCGGGCGTGGTGGCACAACGGTGAAGGTGGGCGTGGTGACGCGGTAGCGTGAGGCAAGGGCGCGGGCATGGCTTGGGCAAGCGCAGGCATGGGCGAGGCAGACAGCGCGTGCACGGTGGCATGAGGTTGGCGAGGGCGTGGTCGGTGCAAGGTAGGTGAGGGTGCGGCCCTTGCTAGGTCAGGCATGGTGGTATGAGGTAGGTGCGGTGATGGAGGCATGGATGACCTAGGTATACATGAGGAAAAATGATTTAAGGTGGCCCCCACACGACAGACAAAGAAAGAAATTAGATCCACTCAGATTCAACTGATCAGACGCACCTGTGGCAATGATCGGACGCTGCCACCCGTAGTCCGGTCGACAACAAAAAAGTCCAAAACCCCTCAAAGCGCGACCGGACACATCCGATTACCCTTGATCAGACGTAGAACAGAGTCCGGTCGATCCTGACATCAACTTCTTTGTTTGACCAGACACAGGATCACCTTCACACCGGAGGCTAGAAGAACACTGTGTAGCGTTCGATCACTCCTGTGCTGCATCTATTCACCTCCTATGAACTGACCGAACGCTGGAAGCAGAGTCCGGTGCAGCGTTCGGTCGCCATTTTTTAGCAGATCTTCAAAGTTCCTTCGCGCTGCCTTTTCCTAATCCAGTCCCAACTTCAATAAGACACAAATAAACACAAATTGGGACTGATGTGAGAGACCTCTCTCAAACCCTCAAAATTTTCAAAATATTTTGCCTTAGGCTATAATTCTTTTTAAGAAAATATGTAATAAAAGGGGCGAGGAGCACCATGTGACCACACAAGAGGGTTTTATGACCAATAGGAGCTTCAAATGCTCTCCCTATTTGTGGATAAACACAGCGGGTGCTCAAAAGATAACCGAGGAGAAACGACAAAGCAACACACATGCACATGCAATGCAATACTTGAAAGTAATTCTAGTTGCCTGTCAAGTTTGATCTAAGGTTAAGCTTCTTCACATGCTTTTCGGCGGTTATCTTAACTATGTTAGACAAGCCCTAAGTGCATTACTAGAAAATGTAAACATGTTTTATATTACAATGCAATACAAGGGACAACATAAGCTCATTATTTAGTGAAGTTACTAAAATCAAGCACATTGAGCTCATTCCTCAACTGACAAAATGTAGCCTCATCTAGTGGTTTAGTGAAGATATCCGCCAATTGATCCTCGGTCTTTACATCTTCTAGTGATATATCATTTTTAGCAACATGATCTCTAAGAAAGTGATGGCAGATATCTATGTGCTTTGTGCGAGAATGTTGAACCAGATTATTAGCAAGCTTTACCGTGCTCTCATTGTCACACAAAAGAGGTACCTTTTTCTAGAACTACACCATAGTCTAGCAAAGTTTGCTTCATGTAAAGAATTTGTGCACAACAAGCACCCACGACAATATATTCCGCCTCGGCGGTGGTCAATGACACACTATTTTGCTTCTTGGAGGTCCAAGACACTAGTGATCTACCAGCAAGTGGCACCCTCCAGATGTGTTTTTTCTAACAATTTTACAACCAACATAATCCAAATCGGAATAGCCAACTAGTTGGAATCTAGCTCCTTTGGGATACCAAAGACCAATGCTTGGTGTGTGCTTAAGGTACCTAAGGATTCTTTTAACGGCAACCATGTGAGCCTCCTTAGGACTAGCTTGAAATCTAGCTCACATACAGACACTAAACATGATGTCGGGCCTAGATGCGGTCAAATATAACAAGCTACCAATCATAGAGTGGTAGAGAGTTTGATCAACCGTTTTACCTCCCTCATCTAGGTTGAGATGTCCATTTGATGACATAGGTGTCTTGATTGGCTTACATTTATCCATTTTGAACCTCTTGAGAAGGTCCTTGGTATACTTTTCTTGAGAGATGAAATTCTGTTCTCTCATTTGCTTGATTTGAAAACCAAGAAAGAATGTAAGCTCTCCAATTATTGACATCTCAAATTCCTTCAACATCAATTCACCAAACTCTTTGCAATAATCTTCATTTGATGAGCCAAATATGATTTCATCAACATATACTTGACAAATGAAGATCTCTCCATCAAGCTTCTTGGTGAATAGTGTGGTGTCGACCTTCCCAATAGTGAAACCCTTCTCAATGAGGAAATCCCGAAGGCGTTCATATCAAGCTCTTGGGGCTTGCTTAAGCCCATATAGTGCCTTGGATAACCTATAAACATGATTAGGATATCTAGGGTCTTCAAACCCGGGAGGTTGATTAACATAGACTAGTTCATTTATGAAACCATTTAAAAATGCACTTTTAACATCCATTTGATATAATTTCATTTCATGATGCGATGCATATGCAAGGAGGATATGAATGGCTTTAAGTCTTACAATCGGTGCAAAGGTCTCTCCAAAATCCAACCCTTCAACTTGAGAGAACCCCTTTGCAACTAGTCTTGCCTTGTTCCTCACAACAATGCCTTGATCATCTTGCTTGTTGTGGAACACCCACTTTGTTCCAATGACTCTTGCACCTTGTGGTCGCTCTTCAAGTGTCCAAACTTCATTGCGGGTGAAGTTGTTCAACTCTTTATGCGTGGCATTTATCCAATTTGGATCTTGAAGAGCTTCTTCTACATTTGTAGGCTCAATGCAAGAAACAAATGAGTGATGTTTAATAAATAAAGCAAGTTTTTGAGAGCGAGTCATTACAATCTTTGAAGGACTCCCTATGATGAGATCTTGTGGATGTGCTTGTAGTAGAGGTGAATTTCTTCTATCAACCACTTGAGGGGGAGGTTGTGGAGCATCAACATCTTGAGCTTGTGCCACCATTTGATCATGGGAGACATGTGTATCTTCATTTTCCACTCTCCCATCTTTATCATCATCTTGTGGCACATTTGATGAAGAGGGTGGATCAATAACTTGTACATCATCTCCATCATCTTTGGGCTTGATGTCTCCAACCAGAATGTTCTTCATGGCCTCCCTCAATGGTTCATCACCTACATCATCAAGATTCTCATGTGCTCCTTAGGAGCCGTTAGATTCATCAAATTCCACATCATATGTTTCTTCAACCAAGCCGGTGGTATGATTAAATACTTGATATGCTTTGGATTTTGATGAGTAACCAATAAGAAAGCCAATATCACAATGTCTTTGAAACTTCCCTAGGTGTTGTCGCTTCTTGTAGATGTAGCACTTGCAACCAAACACCCGGAAGAATGAGACATCTGGCTTCTTCCCATTGAGCAACTCATAAGGGGTCTTGCCAAGAAACTTTTGAAGAAATAAGCGGTTGGATGCATAACATGCGGTGTTGATAGCTTCCGCCCATAGAGCTTCGGGTGTGTTGTACTCATCAAGCATTGTTCTTGCAAGTGTGATAAGTGTCCGGTTCTTTCTCTCTACTACACCATTTTGTTGAGGAGTATATGTTGCGGAGACCTCATGCTTGATCCCAACTTTATCACAATATGCTTAAATGTTTGTGTTGTCAAATTCCTTTCCATTATCACTTCTTATCTTCTTAAGCTTCACTTCAAATTTATTTTATGCTCTCTTAGCAAACTTCTTGAAACATGATGCCACTTCGGTCTTGTCATGAAGGAAGAACACCCAAGTATATCTAGAGTAGTCATCAACTATGACAAGACAATAGAGATTTCCTCCTAAACTCTTGTATGTTGTTGATCCAAATAGATCCATGTGGAGAAGCTCTAGCACTCTTGTTGTTGACATGTAAGCTTTTGTAGGATGAGTGTTTGCAACTTGCTTGCCGGCTTGACATGCACTACAAAGCTTGTCCTTCTCAAATTTCACATCCTTCAAACCTCTCACCAATTCATTCTTCATTAGCTTCTTGAGTGAGCTTATCCCAACATGTGCAAGTCTTTTATGCCATAGCCACCCAAGTGATGTTTGGTGAATAGGCATGTCTTCAAGTTTGCATCTTCTGAGGTGAAATCCACTAGATATAGGTTGTTGTATCTAAAACCCTTGAATATCACTTGATTATCATCTTTCTTAGACACAACCACTTCCTTCTCAGTGAACAAGTATTGAAAGCCAAGATCACACAATTGGCCAACGGATAGCAAGTTGAAGCTCAAAGAAGCAACATATAGCACATTTGATATTGAATGATCATTTGATATTGCAACTTTGCCCAATCCTTTAACTTTTTCCTTTGAATTATCACCAAATGTTATCCTTTCTTGATCATCTACTTCTTCATCTAGTGAGGTGAACATACGAGGATCACCCGTTATATTTTGAGTGCAACCAATATCAAAAACCCAATGACTTCCACCGGTCTTGTAGTTCACCTACACATAAGAGATCAAGCTTGTTGTTTAGGGACCCAAACTTGATGGGGGCCCTTCACTTTCTCAACTAGTGACTTTGCAACCCAAATTTTCTTGTCGCATTGTATTACTTAGGGTTCTAAATGAATTTTACTGAACAGAAATGCTATGGAACGCATATGTGAAACTTTAGTAAAGTTTGTAGCACGAACTTCGTAGGCGATGATGAAATACGTGCGATCAAGAACTGGATTCACTAGCTAGTGTATCGAATGACTTGGAAATCAAATTCAACGTGAATTCGATCGTGTTTTGGTTGAAATTCCTAAGTCGAGAAACGGATCGACAAAGCAAAGTTTGGGAATTTTTATAGGAGGATCGGATTAAGAAGTGGCACAGTTTTAGGGTTCCTTTTAGTAGCCTGATAGACCAAATAGAGCGTAAAATAGGTGGTGTAGCTACTGTATCGTCGAGTTGGGTTTTTGGGCAGCTTTAAAAAGCGTGCAAGTCACTTTCCCGGCCGATTGCAGTGTCTGGGCGTGATCACCGCGTCGGCACTCGTCGTCGCCGCGTCTGCTGCCCAACGCGTGCGCGACAGGCGGGCCACCATGGTGGCTGGCCCTATCGCTAGTCCCATGCTGTAGGCCATGCCGTCATTGCTGCCCTGGCATGCCATGCATGCACACGCTTGTGCATAGCCACGCGGACCCGCACCGCCATGCCGCGCACTGGCCGCTCGACTGCCTCGTGCTCGCCCGACGGTGCCGTGTCATTGCCGTGTGGCCATGCTTGGCTCTACCCGCACGTCGCCTTGCCACGCGTGGGAGTGCCGCCTGCTCTTGCCATCACTTTGGCTCGTCAACGCTACGTTGTTGCTACCCCTGGTCAGCACCGTCCACTACGGCGTAGTACTGTGTCGCCGTCGGCTTACAGGTTATGACAGTGCGGCCAAGCATCTTGTGCACGCCTCGCTGTTCCCCATTGCCTGTGCACGCTTATGCTTTGAGTTGATGGCCAATCCCACCATGACAGCACTGAGCCACTTTGCCTACCTTCCATGTTCCTCTATCGCCGGGCCACGCCGAGGCAAGCTTGCAGTGTTAGCCAAATCCATGAAATTGCGCCTAAGGATGGAATAGGGACCTAGCTATGCGTCAAACCCTTCCACTGCTGCTGCTAGCTGGTGCAGAGCCTCAAATTGATGGTTCCGTCGTCGTCGGCCATTTTAAGACCTCGCGGTAGTGCCCGTCCAATTCACCTAGCCCAGTCCACCTCCATCCAATTTGTTGGCACTATACCTTCGCCCTGCTCCACTCTATCCAGTGTGCACCCCATTTCGCCCTGCTACTACCTGCTCAGTGCTGCCGCCGTAGTCGCGCCATCACGAGGCTTGTCGCGCGCATGTGGCTAGGCTCGCTCGGTCAGTCTTCGGTCAAGCCACCACGACCGGTAGGTTTGGGGTGAGTCACTGTTGCCCATCCATGAGCTTGTTCATGTTTTCTATGCCTTGGCTCATGGGAACACGCTCGCCGTGGAGGGAGCTCGGGACAGTGTCGCCATTCACCACCTCGCCTCCCACCGCTTCGAGTTGATGAGCATCGGCACCTTAGATAGGGCTGTGAGGGTCTGGTGTAGCCAGCGTAGCCGCCCGGTGCTAGCACCGTTGCGCCGGTGCGTGCACGGGTGTCGTGGGACTTGACCGTGGTAAAGAAGAAAAAGGAGAGGGTGCTAGATGTGAAGACAGTGACTCAACTAAATAGTGTTTGAGTAAGCTTCGTGAATAGAAAAGAAAACAGGGGTTCTTTAGCAAAAGCGTCAGCCGCGCGCGGGCTCTGCCGTGGGCCACGTTCATGCGCCGCTGTGTGGGCCGCGTCGGGTGCTGCGTGTGCACGTGGGCGGGACGCCAGAGTGGGTCGGGTCGTTCGCTCGCGGGCCGCGCTGTGAAATCAGTTTTCCAATTTTCCAGTGAATTACAAATGTTTATTCAATTTAGTTTGTAGCTAAACTTTGAGGAATTATAGTAAATTCTGTAGATGTCCAAAAATAGTGAAACAAAAATTATTAGGTTCACAAAAATGCCATATATCTATTAGGGTAGTTAGTTTATAGTTAGCTATGTTAATGATAGGTTCATAAATTCAAACTAGAGAGCTTAGTATTATGTAGATTAATATTTGTAGGAATTTTTGTGGCAAATTGGTGATAGATATAGCTATGAGATTTTTATAGTAGGTTCATTAGATTATTAGGTACTTACTGTAAATTTTGTAGCCCTAGAGTAGTTTGATAAATAGAGTAGCTATTATCCTTGTTTTATCATATATAGAGTAAATCAGCATTAGGAGTAAGAATACCTGTAGTTGCTATGATAATGTATGTCATGCTTCATACTTATTAGTGGTAATAGTAGGTAACTTAGTACCTTAGCCGGTACGACTAGCGTAGTAACTTGACAGGTGTATTATTTTAAGAGCTGCTATTGCCATATTATTAAGTGTTGCATCAACATTTCATGCATATAGATCACGAGTTGGTGGAGTTCATGCCCGTGGATGAACCGGATTATGAAGAGGTCATTGAGGAGTATGAGGAGGAGATCCTCATGTAGGAAGGAGCCCTGAAGCCTTTTGGTGTTGACTTTGCTGACCCACCGCCTGCCCAAGGCAAGCCCTGATGCATAACTCATATTTTTACTGATCACTGGATATATACATATGATGTGCATTTACGTACAGGCATTTTATGAAAACTACATGCATAAATATAATTACTTATGAGTCCTATTAGTATAGGTCGAGTAGCTGCTATGCTCAGGATATCGGTAGCTTGAGTAACCTGCCGTTACTCACAAATAGGTGATAATTATGATCACTCGTGATAAAATGATGGAAAGGTAAATGGTGACCGGGCAGGGATATGGTTTGGGTATTGGTGGGTGTAAGGGGTTGTGTCCTGTGGCCAATAGGGCTTAGCTTGGTTACACTTTTCTCTGTCTGTGTCGATTAAGGACCGATCGTTGCATAAGTCTCGAGGCAAGTCACAGATGTATTATCCCGAGCACATACTTGGGTATGGGCACAGGGAAGACTCGTTGCTCTCTTGTTGTGGATTTGACTCTTTTCGAACCGACTGATTGGAGGCGGGGATGGTGGAGGTCCTTGCACCGCACTGAGTCCAGGACTCAAGAGTGGGGGCTTGGAGTCCAAGTTTGGATGGGACCTGGACACCCAGTTCAAGAGGGTGATGGGTTAGTCCTGCTTGTGCCTGGGGTACAAGCGAAGCATGTGTTTTTGGGGTACCCAGCTGGGGGCAATGATTCACAAATTGCCGAGCGACCCGGTATGGCTTGTTTTGGGTCTAGCACCGTAGTAAGAACTAAAAAATGGAAGGCGATGAAATGGAACTAATTGCTCAACTCTTGCTTGAAAGTAGCACATGTGCTTACATAGAATGGCTAGATAACACATAAATATGGCTATTAATAATGACATTAATAAGGACTCACTATTAGTATTGCTTTCTGCAAAAAGGAAACCTGCAAGCCACAAAGCTTATCATATCCCTTAGAGTCGGGAAATTATTCCCACTAGTCGGATAAGTCTTGCGAGTACATTATGTACTTAGGGTTTACTTACCCCTGTTGCAGGTAATGCATGAGAAGTACCATTGTGTGGAGGATTCTTCTGGTGGACACATACAGATCCTCATTCCTTATCGCTAAATGTTTATTTTTAAATTCCGCTGTTTATTATTCCACACTCTGACATCTGGTAATGTAATAATGTATTTTTAAGAACTGATGTATGAAATGGACAAGTATTGTAACTCGTTCTCATTATTGGATCATTGGAAAAAATGTGGATCTTTCGGGTTCTCCCTTGGGGTGTGCCCGAGGGATACTGCCCACTGTAGCTTTCTTTCGGGGTGCTTAGTGTCTAGTAGAAGACGAGTGCCTCCGTAAGTGTGCTATTTCAGGTGGTTCTGCCACACAATACCACTTCTATCTATCTTCATCACGGTGTTCATGAGTAACTCACTTTGGATATATTGGCCTCTTGTGAACTTGCTCAAACCGGTCTTGAGATGTTCTTTCTCCAACTTGAGCTTCTTGTTTTCTTCTCTAAGTTCATCATGATTTTTCTCCATCTTGGGTCTTTTGTTCTCTTCTTTAAGCTTCTCATTCTCAAGAGCTATATCACAATCATGGTCAAGGTTCTCTATCACAATGGTGTTGGTGGTTGATAGCTTTTCAAGATCTTTCTTGAGCTTTTCATTCTCATTCTTGAGCTTGACATACTCATCATAGTTGTTGGACTCAACCACTTTCTTGCCTTTGCTACTAGAACCTTGCTCAATGCTCTCAACAATCAAGTCATCACATGATGTAGCTATATCAATCTTAACAACATTGTTAGTAGCATCATGTGGCTCATTGGATAATAACTCATGAGAAACAACAAGATTATCATGATTAACCTTGAGATTGGTGTACTATTCTTTTAGCAAATTATAGCTAGTGGTGAGCTCATTATGTATCCCCTCAAGTTTATCATGTTTTTCTTTAAGCTCCTTTTTAGAGGATTTTAGCTCCTTGAGTTTGGATGACATAGTTTTATTTTCTTCTCTAAGCTCAACACCAGCGTTTTTGGCTATGTCATATTTTGGTAAGAGTGAGCCATTCTCAAGTTCTAGCTTTTAATTTTTAGCTCTTGTCTTTCTAATGATCTTAGTGTATTAATTTAGTAACTTGACAAGATCATCATAAGAAGGTGATTCAAATTCATCATCACTATCACTACCACTTTCATCATTGCTAGCATTATCATCACCACTACTATCATCACCCTTTTGCACCTTTCGTTCACCCTTGGATATAAGGCATAGGTGTGTAGAGGATGACGGCGGTGGTGTCGGTGAAGATAGTGAAGAATTAATTACAATAGCGGCCACCTTCTCGTTCTCATTCTCACTTTCATCATCGGATGATCCACTTGAAGATTCAATATTCATGAGCCAATCACCAACAATGTATGCCTTACCATTCTTCTTCTTGTGATATTCCTTCTTCTTGCCATCCTTCTTCTTGTATGGCTTGTTCTTCTTCTTCTCATCATCATCTTCATCACTTGAGTCATCTTTCTTGCCCTTGTACTTCTTGTACTTGTCTTTATTGGGTTTGGGCATTGATGAGCTAGATGACCAAGTTCTCCACAATTATAGCAATCCATCTCAGAGATGGGCTTCCTTCTATTGCTAGTGAAGAATTTCTTTTTCTTACCATCAAACTTGACACCATTCTTGTTGAGCTTCTTGAGCATCTTGGTGGTTTTTCTCACCATGAGAGCACGACTTGCATCATCAATTTCATCATCACTTGAGCTATCATGATCAACTCTTGCTTTGCCCTTCTTCTCTTGGCTAGCATTGAATGCCAAATCTTTCTTCTTGGTGGAAGAAGAGCCATCTTGTGGTGTGATGTGCATGTACATCTCATGTGCATTGATCTTTCCCAATATTTGAGTTGGTGTAGCGGTGGAAAGATCACCTTGATGAAGCATCCTCACAATATGCCCATATTTGTCAATGGGGAGGACACTCAAGATCTTTATTACAATGTCGGAGCGTTGCATTTGTGTAAGTCCAAGCCCACTGACTTCCTCTACAAGAATGTTCAAGCATGAATACACTTTCTCTAGGAAGCATCTCAAATGAATTAAGCCTTTTCATAACAAGGTGGTAGCGTTCCTCATGCTCACTCTTAGTTCCCTCATGGAGCACACAAATGTTCGACCATAGTGCATGGGCGTCCTTATGGTTCCACACACAGTTAAAAACATCTTTGCAAAGGCCTCTAAAGAGTGTGTTTCTAGCCTTTGCATTCCATTTCTCGTAGTTAACCTCATCGCCTTGAAGGTTTGTGGGATCCTTAGGTTTTGGAAAGCCTTGTGAGGCGGCTCTAAGAACTCCAACATCTAAAGCTTCTAGATAAGCGCCCATGCAAATTTTCCAATAAGGAAAATCATCTCCCTCAAAGATAGGAGGAGGTTCATCCTCGTGGGACATCTTGCTCTAGGCGATTAAGCCTAATTTAGCGAGCATGAGGCTTCGATACCAATTGAAAGGATCAAGATGCCCAAGAGGGGGGGTAAATTGGGCTAATTCTAAATTTTAGGAATAATTAAACCCTACACTTAGCCCACTTCACCCCTTGTACAAAAGTTTTGCACCCTAGGTTCCAATCCTACTCTAGCATGGCAATTCTAGGAATGTAAAGATAAGAAATGAATTGCTCAAATGTAAATGCTCAAAGTAAAGAGAGGGAAAGGAACACGGTGATGCTTTCCCGAGGTATCGGAGAGTCACCACTCCCCACTAGTCCTTGTTGGAGCACCCGCACAAGGGTGTAGCTCCCCCTTGATCTGCGCTAGGATCAAGTGCTCTCTATGGGCTAATTCTTCAACACTCCATCGTGGTCAATCGCCCACAACCGCTCACAACTTGAGTTGGGTCATCCACAAGCTCCGCCGGATGATCACCAAGCTCCCAATCACCACCGAGCCATCTAGGTGATGGCGATCACCAAGAGTAACAAGCACAAACTCTCACTTGACCATGACAAGCCTAATGAGAAGGGTGGATGCACACTTGCTACTCTCCTTGCACTAATGAGGACCTTAATCTTGGATTCTCAAATCTCAATCACCTCACTAGGCTATTACTCTCCCTTGCACTCTCAAGGTGTTTCTCAGCTGAACAAATGGGCAAGAGACCTCCCTTGGATGAGTGGAGTAAGTATTTATACCGCCTCATTCAAAACATAATGTTTGGAGGCTGAGTCAGCACTCTGCAGGGTGACCGGACGCTCCAGTCAGTTATACCCGCCACTGCGTCAGAAAGAGCCATTAAGCTCTGATCAGACTCTAACATGCGTCTGGTCAGCACTGATCGGACACATCCGGGCAAGAAAAACGCTCTCTGGAACCTTACTGATGTTGACCAGATGCTGGCACCTAGAGTCTAGTCACTTCACTATTTAGCGTCCGGTCAGTTACCGGACCCTAACCAACGTCCGGTCAGCACCAATCGGACACGTTCAATCAGGAAATAGTCTCTCTGGAACCTCTCTGGAGTTGACCAGACGTAGGTACCCAGTGTCCGGTGCACTATCACTCAGCATTCGGTCAGTACCAAACGACTGTAGTTGATCAAATGAACTGACCGGACTCACCCACCAGCGTTCGGTCACAACCAGACCAACGTCGGGTCAATCATTTGACCTTCCATTCACTTCCAACTCGAAATCCTATGTGAATGAAGTTTACTCCAATTGATCTTAGGGCTATTCCTGAGCTATCTAGTGCTAGGTTTGACAAGTGTGCACCACACCTAACCTAGTAGACTTACCTAGGTCAAGCTACTAGTTCATACCCCCCTTAATAGTAAGGCTAAAGGAAAAACAAAGTCCTAAACTACTCTAAGTATCTCTCCATCACCAAATGACACTTAGAACTAGTCCGTCCTTAACCTTATCATCTATCCTATAAAAACCGAAATGATTTACATCGATAGGGGCATGACAACCATGATTGCCCAATCAATTGCCATTACCATGACCTAACTCAAATTGCCTCTGCAAAACACATGTTAGTCATAGTAATCTTGTGTCATTATTAATCATCGAAACCCAACTAGGGGCCTAGATGCTTTCAAGCGTGATGACACCATGTGACGAAGGGTAGATGACTCATGATGGTCCTTCCTATTTGCTTGAAGTTTTCCTTATTTGGCTAGCCTCGTAGTACGAGTTGTTCATGAGCTTCTTATTTCCTAAATTGCACCCTTTCTTTCTCATCCTTTTGTCATGCCATTTTTCTGCTCTTTGATCTTTTGACACCTTGTTAGACCTTCCGCCTCACTCATTGTTTTATGCCTACAAAGAGTGGACAACACATACCCAAAGGAAAATACAATTTTGAAACATGGGTTGTTTGTCTAGAATTATGTAATTTCCCTCTATACTATTGAAAAGATAGTGTTAGAATTATTTTAGCATAGTTTTTGTTTATCATATTCTAAACAAGCATGGCTTCAAGGCAAAGGTAACTTGTAGCTAAAGATAAAGTGAATGATCCTTGATACTTATAGTTCTTTTATCCATGATGAATGAGTTGTGTCTTCTTTGTGCCATATTATTGGAGTTCGACATGTGCCTTACTTCATCTCTGATTTGAATTCATCTCGTGACTTACCCAAATTGAATTGAGAGTTTCCTACATGGGGTTAGTCCAACAAAATATCTAGTATCTACTAAAGCAATTTTTAGTTCAATAACCAAACTGGACTCCATGTCTAATTTCATTAAGGAAGGCATTTTATCCTAAGCACCTCGCTTAATTTAAAAAAACCTTTAGAAGTATGTCGAGTACTTCCAAACCAAAACTTACTATGGCAGACAAAGATAACATGAAAGCACTATAGAGATTTACTCAAACGGAGATGAAAGAACATGATTGTTATTTAGCAAATTAAGCATGTCTTAAAGGTAGAGATAACCAAAATAATTTAGCAACATGGCAAGAGATGTATTTTTAGGGAAGTCTATCCCCCAGCTTGAATTTTGCAAAAAAATCAAGTTTGGATGGATGTGATTAAATGTTGCACGATAATTGGTTGGACATACCTTGCATTATCATCCCTCATTCTTTTTGCTTCAAATCTAGAATGGTTAGTGACCAAAAATATCCGAAGAAATATTTTCACAATTATGTTTCTATGCTCACTTCACAAGGGCATTACAGTAAAAAGTGAAAGCTCATGTTATCTCCCGAAAGTGCTTACTTTAGGACAAAAGCTCGTCCTTGGGAAACCTTCTAATTGCACTCAAGTTGGTGAAGTGGTTTTCCCTCCAACATCAACCTTTGTGTACCTATCTCAAGATTCACACAACGAGATCTACAATAATTATGATAAACATATGCATCTACAACCACCCTTTCAAAGTCTTTATGAATAGAAAGTATGAGGGGGTTGAAGATCTCATGTGTGGCAATGTTAGAAAAAATGAATGATTCAAGAGATTTCTCATGTGAGCATGGATTTCATGAGGTGTTCATGAAATAACTTCCATGCTCATCGATGTCATCTTCCTTTTCAAGCTTTAGGGGTGTTTCTTCATGAATGTCTATAGGCAGAAACATTGTCTCCATCATTCCATGCCTATGACATTTATTGGACTCTTTATTGTCTAAGATTTCTCTTGGATTGATGACTCTCATGTTGATCTTATCTAAAGCCTCATCCATCCATTCAATGGCAACGGCACATAAGTTCTTAATATCCTCCAGCCATTGTTGTTGCTCTTCTTGGTCTTCCTTATGGCCTTCATAACTCCTATACTTTGGGTGTCTTAATAGATTTCTAGGATCATCATTAGTCTTAGAAGAGAGAGCGTAAGAGGGATCATCGAGTCAAGGATGGGTTTAGAGATATGTTCAGATAAGACATCTAATATGGGCATAGAAGGGAAGAGAATAGGAATGGCTTCTGGCTCTCCTTCTATGGTTTTACTAAATATGTCACCCTTGTGTTCTTCCCAATGTCCTATATGGGAATAAGGACGCTTTCTAAGAGATCCCTTCTTGAGAGGAATTGAATTATATTCGCTCGAAGGTCTCTTGTGGAACTGGAAGTTTAAGCTTTTCCCAAAATTAGCATAAAAAAGATCATCCTTACAAGAAATTTCAAAAGGTTGAATTTCTTCTTCCCTTGGAGGATTTTGGGGTATTGATGGTTCAGGATTGATAGCTAAATCTTGGGATTTGAATGGTTGTGATTTGGCTATCAAAACTTTCTCTTCTTGTTCGGGAGGTGATTCCTTCTCTTCCTTAGGGAGTTCATTATGAATGCTAGTGTAGGGAATCTTTTCACTAATTCTATCAAGCATAGATCTTGCTTCACTAACAGTCAAATGAAGGAAAGCTCCTCAGAGGCTTTATCAAGGATTTGCGTCGAATCCTTGCTAAGACCCATATAAAAATGTTGAAGGAGCATCGGGTCTGAAATAGCAAGGTCCAGACCGGTGATGATGAGACTATTAATACGTTCCCATGATGTGCCAAGAGATTTTTTTTCTAGTTGTCTAAAATTTAGAACCTCTTTCCGAAGGCTAACCACTCTAGAGATGGGAAAGAAACGTAAACAAAATTTAGAGTATAACGTTTCCCAATCTTCTTGCATACTTCCTATGTTTTGACTATACCATTGTTTAGCTCTTCCTATTAAAGAGAACAGAAACAACTTCCATCTTAAGGTCTTCTCAGACATGCCAGCAATACGCAAGTATGCATAGGTCTATTCAAACTCTTATGGGTGTGAGTATGGGTTTTCGTTACCTTCTCCTGAGAAGGATTGATCCCGAATTAGTTTTATAAAACACGGGCATAGCTCATAGCCAGGTGCTTGGATAGGCTCTAAAGATTTTAGTGGCTTTAGGATTGTGCTTGTGGGTTTAGCATATTTATAGATAGGAGTGGAATCCATAGTAAAAAGAAAAACCAAAAAGAAAGAATAAAAGATAAAATGTCTAGCTAGGCTCGAAGTTAATTCAGCAACTATTTCCCCGGCAACGGCACTAGAAAGCTTGTTGGTATATTTAATGCACATAGATAAATTCGCAAGCGCATAGATACCGCTGTAGCTTTCACCCAGAAGTATTTCAAGTATCGTATCTACAAGGAAATGTGTGAGACTAACTATGGTCTAACTTAACAAGGGGTAACGACTAGGTTAAGGTTTAACTTAACTAGGAGTACCAACAAGGCTAAGGATAAATAGGAGCGTGGAGATGATAACTAAGGTTTTCTAATTCAAACTTGGGTAAGCTATGTCTTCTACTATTTAACTAGGGACATTACTTAAGGAAAGACACCAACAGAGGATGCTTCCCATAGTAACCGCGTTCTACTTGCCCTACAAATGGGAGGTGGATTATAAAGGATCAACGATGCTATATAGTATGAGGCTATATAGTACTGATGTCACAACCGCGATCTACCACCGCTTCGAAATGCAGGGTGCATTCACGATTAACCAAAGTCTAAGCACCACGCTTACACTCACGATTAATACTCTACTCCCCCTAGGAAAAGAATAAAGCACTTAAAAGAGAGTCGTGATCCTGATGAACAATATAAACAAAATACTTACTTGAATTAGAAGTTAATTACCAGAGAAATCTCAGAAGCAAGCTCAAGTAGAACTTGATTCCGCCAAGGTACAAGCTATAGAGAGAGCACCGATAGGCTGACTGTCGGCACGAAAAATCGTCTCGTACCGGGGCACACGAGCAAGCCAGAAGGGTCTCCTCGATGGAGCTATAGATCCGCCTGGCTTCAACGTAGGGGTGGTCGATCCTGTATACTCCTCCTGAGATGTGCTAGTCAATTTGACCCTGCAATTGACAAGGAGAGAAAGTTTATCAGTAATTTAAAGCGGAATATGTCGGTGTTGCCAGACAGTTCTGAATGTATGGCTGTAAGAGCCAATGTGAAAGGAGATCGACTAAATAGCCGATTCCAGCATACTCATAAGAATAAATCAGTTAAAGCTCATGAAGTAATGGAAGAAAAATCGGTTATCGTTTATGATGAATATCATTATTTAGACGAATATTAGTCAATGGCAAGAGGATGTCAACACTAATCAATTTATGCTAAGCCAATGACTGTAAGTAACTGAATCCCATTTTATATGAAAATTCAGCCCATCGTCATTTAACCGTTTGTTAGAGATAAATCTTAATGAACATATTAGATCTCATCTATCGCTATGACCAGTGGGGCATGAGGCAGAATCATGCAGGCCATAGAAACAGCAATAAACTCGATGACCCTAACTTATTACCAATATCAGTGGGGCATGAGGCAAAATCATGCAAGTCATAACACAAGAATAAGATCATGGGGCTAACACATCTTTCAACCTATCCTTACTTCAATGGTCTCATGGCGTGAACTATATGTGAAAACACTCGATATCGGCTAAAACAGCCGATTTAGGCATAGCGTACAGTTAAGGTCATGCCCTATCAGGAATAGATCTACCAAATAATGATTCTCGCTCCACGGTGCTAAAGGGGGGTGTGAGGCAGAATCACACAGGCCGTGATAACGGGCCATGTAACAGTTCTCGTTAGCCAATAGATCTGCTCAAGACCAGACATGCCTTAATCGTACACTATGCACAATCAAGATTGACATAAAACAGCCAATAAAACATAACTCATCGTTTAAGGTGCAGATTAGATCAGTTTAGATTAATAAACGATGGGTTAAACAGGATATAAGGTCGATCTAGATCAATCCCAATCGGGCGAAGTGATATTGCTGTAATTGAATAAATAATGAAAGCAATAAACAATATTAGTAACTTAATCAATCTATCCAAAGGACATCACCCTTAGATAGAGCCGATAACTTGACCTTAATCTAGTTCGAGCAGTGGAGGTAGACCGGATCGATGCAGCCGTACTTGAACAAAACAAGAGTCGATAACTAGCTTATACCAGAGTCGTTGTGGAGGTTGACCGGATTGATGCAGCCGTACGAACAGAAGTATAAGCCATGACGGTACTTACAGACAAGCCAGAGGTCGGCCGAACTAATGCAGCCGTGCTCACTGAAGAACTCGTAGAAATCTACTCTACCCCTACTCCTAAGGGGTGGCTAGAGCCAAAAAAAGTAAGTAACTTGTATTTCATTGATTGTGTGTCCTTTTACAATAGCCAGGTCCAATATTTATACCCAGAACCTAAGCATGAATCCTACTTAAGCACGACACATCACAATTTTTGGCCTAAGAAAAGACATTCATAATTTAAGATAACTTGGACTCTAATCTTTTCCTTTTTATAGAGTTCAACATGTTCTTTCTGGCGCCGATCATAGCTTTTGTCGTCATCTGTTGGTGCTATCTGAAGAGAGCCGATTCCAATGCTGTATTCGAATCAGCTGATACCGATCTTCATGCAATCGATTTCTTGATGACACGATCTTGGGAGCTTTTGAGTTCCTGCAATTCTTCTTCCAAATTTTGGTGTAAACACATGCCCCCCAATTTTGGGATAAAAGTAATTGTATTCCAAAATTATCATGTCTGTACCCCCGATAGGTCTATAGTCACGGGTAGAGAATCTTGTTCTAGGGTCTACTGTTTGTCACCGTCTATGTCAGCTTATGCTTCTATAGGCGATACACATCGTACCGATTTTTACCCCTTCGGATTTATTTTTGCACTAGAGGCGATACCTTTCTGGTATCGGCTATTAGAGCCGACGACCGAACAAATCGGTTGTCAAGTATTAATCCAAATGCTAGGGTAATATTTCTTTAGATATTTCCCATTGATTGCTCTACCAAATTCTTCCTCTCCTCTTAGTGTTTCCAAAATATAAGCATTACCAGGTGCACAATGTTTGATCCGATAAGGTCCTTCCCAATTAGGTGACCATTTGCCGAACTTACTGTCCTTTAACCCGATTGGCAATTTCACTTTCCAGGCCAAGTCTCCTTCAAAGAATTGCTTAATCTTGACCTTTTTATTGTAATATTTTGCAACCCTCAGTTTATTGGCTTCGATATTTTCAAGAGCACGCAGCCGAAAGCAACCCAAGTCCTCTAAGTTATCTATCATAAGATTCTTGTAGACCTCAACTGACAAATCATTTTGTAATGTAACACGCCTCGATCCAATCTGAACTTCCCAAGGAAGAACTACATTATGGCCATACACGAGTTCATAAGGCGATGTTTTAATCGATCAATGACAGGCCATCCTATATGCCCATAGTGCCTCATTAAGCGTTGAATGCCACTTTCTTGGCTGTTCCTCAATCTTTTTCTTGATCAGCTTAATCATAATCTAATTATACACCTTTGCCTAGCCATTAGCCAGAGCATAGTAAGGAGAAGAATTTAGTAGCTTGATTCCCATACTGGCAGCAAAATCTCCGAACTCTTCTGATGTGAACATTGTCCCTTGATCGGTAGTTATAGTTTGAGGAATCCCAAAATGATACACAATGTGCTCCTTGACAAAATCAACCATGTTCTTTGAGGTTACCGTCTTTAAAGGAATTGCCTCAACCCATTTAGTGAAGTAATCTGTTGCTACCAATATAAACTTATGCCCTTTGCTTGAGGGTGGAAAAATCTAGCCAATTAAATCAATTCCCCAACCTCAAAACGGCCATGGCTTGATTATCGGATTCATGGCCGATGCAGGCAATTTCTGGACATTACCAAAACGTTGATGGTCCTGGCACCCCTTGTAATATTCAAAACAGTCTTCCAATATTGTTGGCCAGAAATATCTAGTTCTACGAATAATCCATTTCATCTTATAAGCCGATTGATGAGCTCCACATATCCCTTCATGCACCTCGCCCATCAACACCTTAGCTTCCTCTTGATTTAGGCATTTGAGTAATACCCCATCGACTGTCTTGTAATACAGCTGATCATCCAGTAAAACATACTTAGTCGATTTATATCTTAGCTTTCTGGCAACTTTATGTGACGGATTTCTAAGGTAATAGGCTATTTCGATTCTCTAATCATCATTCGAGGTTTCACTACTCAAGACTTCTTGAAACACTCGATATCCTGATGCACTTTGAGCTAGACGATTAGCCTCTTGGTTTTGTGCTCTCAGAATATGTTGAAAAGAGACATAAAGAAATTCCTTGAGCAACCTTTGGCACTCATCATAGTATCTTTTGAAAGTATCTTCTTTGCATTCATATAGGCCAAACAATTGATTAATAATTAACTATGAATCTCCAAATATATTTCAATTACTTCGGCCTTTACTTTATGAAGAAGCTGAAGTCCTTTAAGAATAGCCTCATATTCCGCTTGGTTGTTGGTAATCATTCGTTCAGTTGGAAGAGCAAACTCAAAACTTGCCCCCCTAGGCGAAATAATAACAATACCAATGCCACCACCTTGCTTGCATGATGATCCATCAAAGAATAACGTCTAAGGTACCAGCTCTACATAATCAATGCTTGGCTTATGATGCTGGGTGATAAAATCAGACATTATTTGTCCTTTGACTGCTTTAGCCGATTCGTACTTCAAGTCAAATTCCGATAATGCAAGAATCCACTTTCCTACTCTCCCATTCAGTATTGGCATTGATAACATGTGCTTAATCACATCAGCCTTGGAAACAACCGTACATTCGGCCGATAATAAGTAGTGTCGCAACTTAGTGCAAGAGAAATATAAGCACAAACATAACTTTTCGGTGGGAGAATATCTTGTCTCTAGATCCAGGAGTCTTCTACTCAGATAGAAAACAACTCACTCTTTTCCTTCAAACTTTTGCATCAAGGCCGATCCAATTGTCTTGTCATTAGCCGATATGTACAACTTAAAAGGCTTACCTTGCTGAGGAGGGACCAGCACAGGTGGACATTTCATATAATCTTTTATCTCTTTAAATGCCTTTTGTTGTATGTCACCCTACTTAAATTCTTAATCATTTTTCAACTTCAACAAGGGAGAAAATGGCAGAACTCTTTCCGACAAATTTGAAATGAATCTTCTGATGAAATTAATTTTACTAAGCAAAGATTATAACTCTGTTTTACTAGTTGGGGGAACTGCCTCATCAATTGATTTTATGCTTTTTTGACCAACTTCGATTCCTCTCTCGTGGACCATGAAACCCAAGAATTATCCAGCTGACACTCCAAAAGCACACTTATTAGGATTCATCTTTAGACCATGTTTTCTTGTGCATTCCAGAGTTTCCTGCAAATAGCTAGATGTTCCTTGTACCATTTGGATTTTATCATCACATCATCGATATAGATTTCAACAATCCTGCCTATCAACTTATGAAAATATAATTCATTGCCCTTTGATAAGTTGCACCGGCATTCTTCAGACCAAAGGTCATCACAACCCACTAGAATAAACTGATTGCGCCGGGGCACCTGAAAGCGGTCTTTGCTATATCTTCCTCAGCCATGAAAATTTGATTATATCCTGCATTACCGTCCATGAAACTAATAACCTTGTGCTCGGCCGCTGCATCTACTAACATATCAGCTATAGGCATCGGATAACCATCCATGAGTGTGGCTTTATTCAGATCCCTGAAATCGATGCAAACTATCAATTTTCTATTCTTCTTATACATAAGGACAACATTCGATATCCACTCTGCATATCGGCATGGTCGGATAAACTTTGCTTCCAATAACCTTTCAGTCTCCTTTTTGATATCATCAAGCATGTTCAGGTTGAATCTCCTTGGAGCTTGTTT
Source organism: Miscanthus floridulus (assembly GCF_019320115.1). Taxonomy (NCBI): domain Eukaryota; kingdom Viridiplantae; phylum Streptophyta; class Magnoliopsida; order Poales; family Poaceae; genus Miscanthus; species Miscanthus floridulus. Next base: position 88,404,674 of record NC_089598.1, on the reverse strand, counting down.
AAATAGCCGATATCTAGGTTTGATTGGCAACCGATGTTCAACAATTGATCGGTCTAGACCAGGCATCTCATAGTATTCCCAAGCAAAACAGTCTTTAAATTCCTTTAATAAATCAACTAACTCTCGCTTATACTCAGGATCCAACTTGGCACTTACATATGTCAGCCTAGGTCTATCTCTAGAACCAATATCTACTTTTTCTAATTCATCGACCAACGTGAAGCCATGTCCTAGTTTGCCATCTGTACCATCTATTGGATTATCCATTAAGACCAATTTTCAAAGCCAACTGCTTGGATCGGCTGTTGGCATTCATTACTGACTCTAATGAAGCCTCCTTCCCATATCTTGCCAAAAAAGCATTCAAAGTCTCCTAGTTCCTAAAAGACTGGATCGGCTGTTGTGACACTCATAGATTCATCAGTGCAAACTAGCTCAACATCACCTCCATGCCATTGAATCAAACATTGATGCATGGTCGATGGCACACAATAGTTCACATAAATCCAATCATGACCAGGGAGTAAACTGTACGATCATTTTCCATCGATGATGAAGAACATGGTGAGAAGAGTCTTACTCCCGATTGTTAGTTCGACATTCATTACCCCCTGGGTCTTAGATGCATTACCTCCAAAGTCCTTAAGCATCATATCAGTCTCAATCAGATCTCCTAGTCCCTTGCCAAGTTTATGAAAAGTGGTGTAAGGCATGAGATTGACAGAAGCACCTTCGTCCACCAATATTTTGTTCATCGGCTTCCCATCAACAAAACCTTTCACATATAAAGCCTTTAAGTGCTGATGCTTGATTGGTTTATCAAATATTGCTTGCTGTATAACTATCAACTTGGTAACTATCTCCTCATACTCTGATTCATCAAAGTCTGAGTAAACTTCTTGATTTGCTAGAGCTCTGAACTCTGATGGCAACAGAAAAGCCATTTGAATATTAGCCGATGGTTGCCTTCTATTGGCTGTTTGCTTAGCACACCACACTTGAGGTTTACCAGATGCTTGAGCCTGTTCCAACTCTCTATTCCTTAGGCGTTGCACCCTTCTCTTCTAGCTTCTCGTCAAACCTCCTAGACATCATTGGCCCTGCTAAACATATTCTCTCTCGTTGCCTTCTTCTTCTTAATCAGCCCAGTCTTGGTCAACAACTCGTTTTCCAAGCCGATCATGAACACTTTTATTTTTAAGCGCTGATCCATGTTACTGTGATGATATGCATCTTGAGCATGGATAGACCGGTGGTTGGCTTGAGATTGACTAAACTCCTTATATTGATCGTTGCACTCTAGATAGTTATTCCTGGTAGGTAACTTCAAACCTTCGTTCCAGCAATGTCTGAAAAAAGGACAATTCCAATATGATTCAGCTTGCTTTCTTTCATACCTCTCTTTTTTCTGTTGGCGCTGGAATTCTTGCTCTTCTAACCAACGCTGTAATCCTTTTCCTTCTGTCGCTACCATTTATTCAACAGAATTCAGGATGTAACCCGTGGCTTTGTCGCCCCATCTTTTAATGTTTCTCCCTACACATATCAGCTCTTTTGCTTATCGTGATGTCTTCTAATTTTTCTGTATTCGTCAGCCGATATTTGCATCTCGGGATCGACTGTTCCAACTTCTCTCAATTTGGTCAATGTCAGGACCTTAGTCTTTCCTTTGAGCAGCCTAGCATCAACCATGTTTTGATCTCCTGGGAAAAGATTATCATCAACTTTCATTTTCTGAGGCGTATCAAATTTGACTCTTTCTTGCTGAATAGCCCTCTGTATATGCTGCCAGAAAATTCTGCATTCATTAGTGGAATGAGAAGTAGCATTATGGAACTTGCAGAACTTCTTATTTTTCAACCCCTCAGGAGGGCAACATAACATGATTATTGGGCAACTTGATCTATCCCTTCTCAAGCAAGAAATCGAAGAGCTTGTCTGATTTTGTGATGTCAAAGTCATAGCTCTCCTCGACTCCTCTTCCCCAAGGATTTGGCACCATTACTGTCTTTTTGCCCCAATTCTATTCAGCCGCGACAACCTCTTCTTCTTCATCTTCATAGCCGTCATCGACTAAATATGGATTATAAGCTTCGGCCACTGTGGTACTCTTCTAAAATCGAGTATCCTTACGCAGACTCTAGAATTGGCTATTGAGCGCCGCCACTCAATGAGCCAATTGACACAAGTTGTCAAATTCTTATCTCAGCAGTTTTTCTTTCCATGTTGGCAGCATCCCTTGAACGGCCAAAGCGGCTAGCTGATCATCAGCCAAATTCAATGAGAAGCACAAATTCCTAGTCTCTCGGAACCTCTGGAGAAACTTTGTGCCTGATTCGTTAGTTTTCTGCCTTATAGTTGTCAAATCAGTGATCTTCTTTTCTCTAGTCCCAGTATAAAACTATGTATAAAATTTCTTTTCCAAGTCAGCCTAATTGGTAATGGAGTTGATTGGCAGTGATAAAAACCAAGTGAAGGCTGGCCCTAACAGGGACAAGGAGAAGAAACAAAATTGATGGGCCTCTTCAATGGATGCTTTGCCCAACTATATAAGATACCGATTGACATGTTCTATTGTGCTTGTACTGTCCTAGCCAGTGAACTTAGCAAACTCTGGGAGCCTATAACTTGTAGGAAGAGCGACCAAGTCATAACATTCTAGATATGGGCATTTGTACGAGAAGGTCAGCCCTTTTGACTTCAGACCGAACTGATTCTTCATTATCTTGGTCACCTTTAGCAACAATTCATCAACATGTGAACTTGGATTTCTCTGCGCTTGCTGACCCATCTATGGATTGAAATCCCGTGTGCCCTGATACCCTAGATTTAGAATTATGTGAAGGGTGTTATAATCTATGCCATAATGATACCCCTATGGAATCTCTATCTGCTGAGTCCTTTGCTGGTTTACTGCTTGAAGTCTCTGATTGTAGACATGAGGATCTATATCTCGATGGATCCTTTGAATTGATGGTGCTATTTTTGAGCCGACGATGGTATGTGGCCTGATGTGCCAAAATTGATCATCTGGTTCTGACCTTGCCCCGCCGGCTATTGCACATGCTACACTAATGATCTAGGATTATACTGTATCTGATTCGTAGTAGTACCTTGAGCTTGCTTAGATGAACTCTGAACTACCTAGACATCATCATTACTAGCTGGTGCTGCTTCTTGACGGCTGGTACTAGTTTGATTAGTCCCTTAAGTGGATGGATGTGGAATGTTGTAATAGGCCGGTCCAACCTGATCAACTGGAAACCCATGAAACACCTCTTTCATGGTGTTATGGAATGTGTTTAATAAAACTTTATTATGGTTTGATATGGCATCATGAATAGATTTATTTATAGCTTTCGTGAAGAAACATCTGTCTTCAGTTTCATCTGCATCTATCTTCCTATACAACAGAACTCTTGGTAGTGGATATTTCTAAACAATTATAGTGTCACGTGTTTTGGTGTAGGACAACAAACACTTGTTCTAAAATTCTTCTATAGCTTTACTGATGACATCTTTATCTCCATCGGGTAAGTCTTTGTAAGGTACCATAAGGATGTCGTTATTGTTGTGAGCCGCCATGATGATTGTGGGGTCCCACCGAGCATGCCAGAACGTGTGTCGACACAAAAATTCATCTTGTGCCAAGGCACACGAGCAAGCCAGAAGGGTCTGCTCGATGGAGCTGTAGATCCACCTGGTTTCAACGCGGGGGCGGTCGATCCTACGTACTCCTCCCAAGACGTGCCAATCAATTTGACCCTACAATTGATAAGGAGAGAAAGTTTATCAGTAATTTAAAGCAGAACATGCCGGTGTTGCCAGACAGTTGTGAATATATGGCTCTGAGAGCCTATGTGAAAGGAGATCGACTAAATAGCCGATTCCAGCATACTCATAAGAATAAATCAGTTAAAGCTCATGAAGTAGTGGAAGAAAAATCGGTTATCATTTAGGATGAATATCGTTATTTAGACAAATATTGGTCAATGGCAATAGGATGTCAACACTAATCAATTTATGCTAAGCCAATGACTGTAAGTAACCGAATCCATTTTTATATGAAAATTTAGCCCATCATCATTTAACCATTTGATAGAGATAAATCTTAATGAACATATTAGATCTCATCTATCGCTATGACTAGTGGGGTATGAGGCAGAATCAAGCAGGCCATAGAAACAGCAATAAACTCAATGATCCTAACTTATTACCAATATCAGTGGGGCATAAGGCAAAATCATGCAGGCCATAACACAATAATAAGATCATGGGGCTAACACATCTTTCAACCTATCCTTACTTCAATGGTCTCGTGGCATGAACTATATGTGAAAACACTCGATATCGGCTAAAACAGCCGATTCAGGCATAACGCACAGTTAAGGTCATGCCCTATTAGGAACAGATCTACCAAATAACGATCCTCGCTCCATGGTGCTAACAAGGGGGTGTGAGGCAGAATCACACAGGCCGTGATAACGGGCCATATAACGGTTCTCGTTAGCCAATAGATCTGCTTAAGACCAGACATACCTTAACCGCACACTATGCATAATCAAGATTGATATAAAACAACTGATAAAACATAACTCATCATTTAAGGTGCGGATTAGATCAGTTTAGATTAATAAACGATGGGTTAAACAGGATATAAGGCCGATCTAGATCAATCCCAATCAGGCAAAGTGATATTGCTGTAATTGAATAAATAATGAAAGCAATAAACAATATTAGTAACTTAATGAATCTATCCGAAGGACGTCACCCTTAGATAGAGCCGATAACTTGACCTTAATCTAGTTCGAGCAGTGGAGGTCGACCGGATCGATGCAGCCGTACGAACAGAAGTATAAGCCATGACGGTACTTATAGACAAGCCAGAGGTTGGCCGGACCGATGCAGCCCTGCTCGCTGAAGAACTCACCGAAATCTACTCTACTTCTACTCTTAAGGGGTGGCCGGAGCCAAAAAAAGTAAGTAACTTGTATTTGATTGATTGTGTGTCCTTTTACAATAGTCGGGTCCAATATTTATACCTAGAACCTAAGCATGAATCCTACTTAAGCACGACTCATCATAATTTTTGGCCTAAGAAAAGACATTCCTAATTTAAGATAACTTGGACTCTAATCTTTCCCTTTTTATAGAGTCCAACATGTTCTTTCTGGCGCCGATCGTAGCTTTTGTTGTCATCTGCTGACGCTATCTGAAGAGAGCCGATTCCAGTATTGCATTCAAATCAGCTGATACCGATCTTCATGCAATCGATTTCTTGATGACATAATCTTGGGAGCTTTCGAGTTCCTACAATTCTTCTTCCAAATTTTGGTGTAAACACTGACATCTCCTCCAAACTCTTCCCCCACTCTCAATCTCACTATTTCTAATTATAAGACTAAATCCTATAGAGGACTAATCTTCTCTTGATAGCTGGCTCTGATCCTGACTAGGAGAATATGAATTAGGGTTTTAGGATGGCTCCAGGGAGGGTGGCAGAGGCTAGTATATATAGCCCGGAGCGTCCAACATGAGCCCTTAGATCAAACTGACTTAAAGAACGACGTAGATGCAACCTAAGAGGCGATGGAGAACTGACATTCGAAGGAGAGGCTGACATATGGGCCCAGAGGGCCAGCGCGGCCTGTAGGTGGGGCTAGGCGGCCCCACTTGGCAGCCTCTGCCCCTTTGCTTCGGCGTGGAGTCCTCTTGAGTCTTTTAGAGTCTTCTAGAGTCTGTTTCACTCTAGATAAGCGCGATTAAATCTGACATGTAGGTCTACCTTAACGGTTTTCTAGATAAACCATGCAGAAAATACAGATTCACCAAAACTCATGGAATTTGTTAGTTTAAACCCCTATACCTATGTTTGGTGATGGAATTAAGTATAAATATATGTTATGTTGACGGTTTATAATTGATGTTAGTGACTGTCAACAAGTATCTAATAGAGAAGGGTTACTTTTAACCTTTAGGGTTGGGTCCTAAGAAATAGAAGTCTAGATTTTAATTCCATTTTTTTCTGAGTACCATGCACTAGCCAATGGAGGTTTAATAATTGGATTGTACGCCCAAGTCAACCATTGCTCTGATATCCTAGTTTGTCATGGGGGATGTCGAAATAACAACTTCGAGGCCCCTAGGAGTGCACTGAGTAACTCCTCTTTAGGATCAGGTTGAGTGGCACATAGTATTCCAATTATTATTCTAACATTGAACTAGTAGATGGAACTCAATTAATACAATTATATACAAATTAACTAGACTTCCCATTACAAGTTTTACATCCCGCTCCATCCAGTGGACGCGGTCTCTACTCCACTAAGGTTCACTCTCATAGTCGCTCCATCAAGGAATCTGGAGTTAACTTGTAGCATGCTTGGAGTCACGCCCATTCCAAGTGCTACTATGCAGCGACGGTTGAGCTATTGCACAACACAGTCTATGACATACCTGCAAAATAACTTAATGGCTGCATCGTGAGTACATTGCGTCCTCACATGACTTACTTCCAACATATAGTGTTTGGTGGATGCATAAGGTGATTATCAGGTGTTTGTATGAGTGCGGAAAGCAATGATGTTTATTAATAATATGTCATGCCATGCTCAACATTAGAAGTAAAGGTATTCATCATTATAACAAAGTGCTCATAGTCTATTGTTCATGCTATCATGGGTATAGAAAGAAAGAACAACCGAATAGTTCCATCCCAAAGGACTCCATGCTTTCAAGACTCTGCAGAGGTGTACAACTATACCCACACAGAAGTCAAGACTAACCACCATAACTATGCCCGGGTAAGGGTTGCCTCACGCTTTCCAACCTTTCCCTAATTCGGCCCAAGTGTCACATAAAAGGTTTGAGCGGTTGCCCGATCAATGTCCCGGACATTCCCGACCGACTCCAACCCCCTTGCTAGTTTCATGGATAAACATGTCGTAATTAGTTACTTGGCTTGTCGACCCCATCCACGACATGTGGTCTGTATGGGTGGTTACTCGGACTTACGTATCCCAATACACGGTCCTTACTGCTCCACGAGCTACATCGTCTGAGATCCCACACTCACGATGACCTATCCCTCGCATGAGCAAGATATCCAAGTTATCATCAAGATTACCATATTAGAGATATTAGTTCTTAGCCAGATTAGTTAGGTAAGTCAAGTTGTACCCTCATTGGTTTTAGTGGTTAATTATCTAGGTGTAGCATCCTACACGCGCGAGTATGAGTTTCCTTCTCATGCTCAACTTCTACCGTTGCCTAGGCAACTAAGCAATAAGCATTATGTGTTCCCATTCCCATTGTTTAGATGAGAGGCTTCCACAGATTATTAGACTACTCTAGGTGTAGTATAAGAGTGATCATTATCCAAGACTACATGAAATGCATGACTCATAATGCAATTTGATAAGTATCCAAAGTAGGGTTTATAATAGTGGGGTGTCTGCCTGATAGTGCTGCCGATCCTAATGACTCGCACATGATCCTCATGAAACGAGACATCCGAGCTTGAAAGGAGAGATTTCAAGGATTGGGGACGATCGCACGATAGATAAGGAAACTAGGAATTCTACTCAGGATTTAGAGAGAGGCATCTACTATGATGTGACCCTATTGCTGCTTTACTAGCTACATGTGTGACTAATGGTGGTGACCCTTTGAGTGAACTTACTATCTAACCTCACCCTCTGTGATAGTCGAACACTCCGTCCTACTAACGGACACTTCGCTATACTGGGTGCCGAGGTGGGTTATCTCTGGTTTGGCTCTGTACTGATTAGCAGACACTTCGTGGGAATCACGGAGACTCCAATAGGAACTGTGTGCTCTCGGGTTTTTAGGTTATTGGTTCGGTATAATTCATCGGACACTCCGCCGAGGTGACGGACGCTCCAATATTCTCACTCAGCGAGAGACTTAGACTGTTGGTGACTATACTTCAGGTTTAGCGGACACTCCGTCCTACCGACAGACACTCCGTCAATCGGGCGACATAACCTATGCTCTTGGGTTCTTGGGTTAGAGCTTGGGGATTCATATCTAGATCTCGGGTAAAGGCATCCATGCATGTGCTAGGTATTTCTATGGTAACTTGGGTGACTTAGCTAGGCTCAAGGTAGCTAGGTTCGGCTTAGGTTAGCTAGTGTAACTAGTGATTCCTTGACCAAGGTAAATCCTAGAGATAAAGAGAGATTGAGGGATAGCATACTTGATCCTTACTCTTGGGGTACTTTTCCATCAAGCCATCCTCATGATCCATCCATGCAAGAAAGAACACTTAGATTAGGGTTGGAGGATTGATCTCAAGATAAAGAGAGGAGAGAGCTCTTGAGCTAACCATGAGATGAGAGGTTGTTGAAGCTCAAGTGCTTGGCCTAGGGCTAATCTTGTTGTCTTCTAGCATCCTAATTCTCTTCTCCATCTTCTTCTTCTCTTCTCTTCTTCTCTTTCTCTTTCTAGTTCATCCTTTCCCTCTCCTTGTTCTTCCTTCTAGAGAGAGAGTGTGTGTGAGGGAAATGAGGAGAGGATGAGTGAAGCTGAGAATCTGGGGTTGGGAAATATCTCCCACTCGTGCTGACTTGTGGGCCATGCCCCATAATGAATAACAACTCACTTCCCATTCCATCTGCTGTCTTTGCATCTTTATCGGATGATCCGATACAAGTGACGGATTGTCCGGTAGTCTTTGGATTTGCTTAACCAAGCTTAGAAACCTGATCTCATAGCTTTTGAATCCAATTTAAAGCTTAGGGTGACCTACTTGAGATCGTTAGGGAATTCCATTTAACAGGAACTTGGGTGACCAAAATGGAAGTTTATGGTGTATGGTAACTTGGGTCGTTACAAAGGTAGAGGCTGAGCTCATGTGGTGGCCGACTCAAATGGGAGGGGAGTCTAGTGGAACTCACGAGGTGGCCAAAGGCGAGCGTGGGGCCAGCACACTCACAAGGGCTCGATGAAGCTCGCGTGTGGGCGATGGAAATCGAGGCGAGGGCAGAGGTCACACATGGAAGGGTGTCTAGCAATGAGCGACACACGAATGACTCTCCGACGAGGAGTGCGGTGCAAGTGAGCTTCTGAGGTAGTGAGGCAATGTGTGGTATGGGTGGTGGCTTACCAAGCCTAGCTACCTAGAAATGCCCCACTTGTTTCTAGCTAGCCAGCCTCCTTCCTCATTTTTGGCTTTCTAGAGCCTAGCTTAACAGTTAGGCAGGCATCCAAACACGAAGGGGCTACATTGCAGTAGCCTAACTTGTCCCTAAGCTGTCCATCCAAATAGCCCCAATGCATGACTTGATGAATGAGAGTACTATTAACCAAAGAAACTTGTAAATAAAAACTATGTTCACAAGACATCGTTTTTTCATGCTGTGTTAGAAAATCATGATAAGGCATGCAATTTAGTTGGTTAAGTCCTTCGACACCGTGACATCTGTAATGACTTCATTAATTTAAAGATATGTCAAACTAGTCTTTTGAAGGTGCTAATAAAGGTAGAATTCATGCGCGTGCACACATGCGGGTCATACACGTTTATAGAGGTGAGTGTGCATATATTTACGTGGATGTCTGTAACGTGTTTCAGCCTTCGAGGGAAAAACCCGCAATATCTTATAAGATCTACCAATCACGATAAATTTAGCTCTATCTTGGAAAAAAAAACCTATTAATTAGCCAAAAGATTAAGACACCATTTGGATGGCCAGACCCGTTTCAATTCTCCTTGGAACCCGAAAAAACGAGACCAAACTATAACCATGAAACAATTCTACCCCGGAATCTTTGTGTCATTTTGTGCTTTTTGCTTGCCGAAACGGCTCCACCCTAGTTTTACTCGATTTCGTTTCTAGCTTCTCCTGTGCATTAGCGATAATATTTTTGTCTAGTTATGCTTTTTAAGGGCAACAAGTTAAAACAAGCTATATTTAAGTTATTATTCGTCAAAAAAGTATAATTTTTTTAAACAATATTTACTTATATGATTTTTTATGAAAAATATTTTTTCTAGCCTACTAGCCACGGATAGTGATTCTAATTCATCACCTGAGTTTAGTGCGAATTCTGATCTAAAACATTTTGAAGAGCGATTTCAGATCTAAAACGTTTTGGATCCTTGCATCTAAGATACAGCCAGCCAGACTAATTAATCGTTTATTTTGATGAGGATGGTTAATCTCCTACTAGGTTGCACAACATAATAATTTTTTTTTGAGGAAAAGTTGCACAACATACTCGTGGCCATGGGCCGAGAGATCCAGATCCAACCGGGACCGCTCCAAGCGACCGCTCCCGTCCAGCCGGCCTGCCTAGCTCGCACCACGGCGGTGGAACCAAACGTGGAAGGGGACGGCCAAGGGCGGACACTGCCTTGGCTGGCGTTGACAGTTAGATGCGACCGCGGGAGCGTCCGTCCGACCGCCACCGCGTCCGCCTCTGCTCCCCCTCGCCTCGCCTCGTCGGCTCCCTCTAATCTCGCAGTCTCGAACCCAGTAGTGGAAGAATCATCGGCGCGACGCCTCGGCAGATTCGCCCGCTCCGATCCCACCACTACCGTGCCCCGCGGGCGACGTCGGGCGGCGGCGATGGCGACGTCGTCGTCGTCGGGGGCGGGGGCGCGCAAGAAGGCCCCCAGCCCCCCGAAGCACCGCCACGACGGCACCTCGCCGCAGCCGCTCGGCATGGACTGGAGCCCTCCCCCGAAGAGATGGGTAAGCGCCCGCCGCCCGTGACCCCCTCTCGCATCTCTACTACCCAACCCCCGTCGAGCTGCGCCGTCCGGCTCGTCATGATCCATGTCGCGCTATGATCTCGGACTCGGAGGCAGATGCGGGTCTCGCCAGCTGCGTTGCTGCCTACTGGGGGACCGGTGATCCCACTTCTAAGGGCTAGATTTGGTGCTGGTTCGGTCCGTTCTGGGGAGGTAGATGTGTTTTAGTGTATTGGGGGTTGTCGATCATGGGCAGGCGTTTTCGACCTGGATTTTACTGCAGCTGAGTAGCGTGTGCTAGTATTGGGTCCAGGTATCAAATGTGCGGGTTGGGGTCTGCAGTAAAATTCGTCAAAGTAGAGCGACCCGTTGTGCATAGTTGCTGATTCAGTAACTTAGAGCTTTCCTTCAATTAGGGTTTTGGATTTCTCCTGTTTAACTGACAAACAGTAGAATAATATGGACTTGACACGTTAGTTTACTCAGTGTAGGATTGGATGAGTCAATTTCATTTTTCTTCTTCACTTTACTAGGGTTTTGGATTATGTCTCTCTTGCAAGGAGTTGATTATGTGTTTCATGGTGTGCTTTTACTGAGTGGGATTGCAAAAATCAGATATACCCCAGCTTCAAAAGATTGATTGCCTTGTTAGTCAGTAGCTGTCTTCTCTTCTGTGGAGTCTTGAGTGTAGCTTTGCTTACCTGGAATATAGGTGTCAGTTGTAATTTAGCTGGTTGATGGCTTGATCCTTTCCGTGTTATCATTTAAATTTCTTCCTATGCTATGCAATGATCACTATTTCTGCCTGAAATAATTTGCATGCTTGATGAGCAAAATTCACTAATGCACATGCATATGTGGCAGAATTTCCATGAAAAGCTGTCCGTTTCTTTTTTTGAACGTAAAAAAGCTGTCCGTTTCTAACAGGTTTCAATTAATTAAGAAACATTTCATCTACTCACTATAGTATTTGTTTCAACACAACTCTGAAACTATCTATTGGTCAACGCATCTCATGAGCTCATTGTCTATTGACTGCATACAGGAGGGAAGGAACACCATATGGCCACATAACCCTCAAACAGGTTGGAGTTACTGTGTGAGGATGCCTTCTTGGATCACGCAAACACCTGAAACTGGTGTGACCGCTGATAGCTTTTTGAAATCTGTCGTTGTAAGTATTGTTTATCTTGTATGCTTTTTATTTCTCCCATCTTTGTCTATCCATGCCACAGATGACTCGAATACATTAATTTTAGTTGCATTCCATATGCCAATTGGAAAATGCCGTGTTTCAGGTATTCTCCTTGTTATACAACAAACAAAATTTTTATGTACCTATAGAAAATAGAAAATGGATAAAAAAGACCATTCCGCATTTATGACACAAAAAAAATTGAAAAAAATCTTTTAAAGACATCTCCATTTCTAGAAGGGCGGGCCTGGTGCAAGCGGTAGAGTCTTACCGCCTGTGACAGGAAGGTCCCGGGTTCGAGTCGTAGCCAGAGATCTCCGCTGGACATGGCTGCAGCTAAGATATTTAACTTTTAGCGCTAAGTGATGGCACACGCTAATAGCCGGATTTAGCGCCCGAAATCCGCTAAATATGTCGTGATTTAGTGCCGCTAAGCTGTCACACCTCACCGTTCCGCGCCAGGAGCCGACTGAGACCTTCCCCATTGTGCATCGCAGCCACGGAGCACCTCCTTGTCCAACGTGGCCTGATTCAAGCTCCCCGCCTCCGCGAGCAAGCAGAACTGCAGAAGCACCAGCAGCTCGACTCGGCGAGGTGCTCAGGCCACCGGAGATGCGCCGGAGCTGCTCAGCCATGGCGCTCCACGAGTGAGGCCGCGTGGGCGTGCGACGGAGGGAGCAACATCCTCCCCAGTGGCAGTGCAGCAGAGGGCCAGAGGCGTGTCGCAGTGGAGAGAGAGAGAATGCAGCAGGCCAGAGGAGTCACGAGTTGGACCTTGGACAAGGAAACTAATAAATAAAGAGTGCAGCCTTGTTAGGAACGTGTGGACGAGGATTGACCAGGCTGTGATTATTAGTAGATAAATAGCGGAGATAATAGCAGCTATAGCGGATCGACCAGGCTGCCGCTAAACCTTATATCCGGAGATTTAGAACACTGCTTTAGACATCTTAATGTATTCTCAACTATATTTTGGAATGCCAATGTATTGCTAAGGTGTTGCATGTTCTGTCATTCTTTTTTTTGTGTCATGTGATTAGTTGCAATCACAGGAAAAAGGCTCTTATCATAATATCATGTGAATCTTAGTTTTGAGTTATGTAAACTTTGCCATTCTTGTTTTCCTGTATCTAAATTTAATGCCCATAAAGGACAGTTTTACAGGATACATGTCGGTATACAATCTCCAGAAGGCTTTAGCTCTAGCCATGGAATTCTCAGAAGGTTTAGTGACTTTCTGAAGCTATCTTCTGATGTAAGTTGAGGCAGTTGATTCAGATATCCCAATTGTTGCCATTTGCTCTTTCAAATATTGAGCATCTTTAACTTGCAAGTTGCAGCATTTTTCTTCCGGTAACTCAAAATGTGCTCACATTATCTGAGGGCACAATTGTTAGTTAGCAATAATAATAGCTATGGATGTGCAGTTGTTCTATGGTTTAAAAATATTGAACAAGCAATAGGGAAAACACATTTAATTTTGCAAGTCTTGAATAGCATTGACCTCTTTTAACATAGCAGACATGCTCCTTTTGAAAAGTAACGATCCTTTGTTTTGACCTCAACTGGCCTGTGTACTACTCAGGCTGACAGAAAATTTTAGAATGCAATCATCATGAAAGAATCACTGTGTAGCTCAGTATCCAGTTGTGTTAGAATGACTTAAATGTGCACTGGCGAGCTGTTGGCGGTAAGTTTTAGAAATGCAGTCAACTGTAAGAATCACTGTGTAGGTAAATGTAACTTGGTAATAACTTGAATGCACACCACACTGCAGAAACTTACTGATGTAGCTACTTGTTACAGTGCATTACATAGATATGCAGTGATTCATCTTCAAGCACTTTTAGTTACAATGTTCCATGTCTGTATTGATGCTAGTTTGCACAATCCTTTAATGTTTTGCCTCCCCGTTGGCCTCAAAATAATGATCTATGCTTTGTTCTGATGTAGACATGTTGGGTCATTTGCTACTTTATGATTTGGTTTTGATGTAGAACCTTGTGTTATGTAACTGGGTGATTTCCTGAACATGATATACCAGTATACCACCGATACTGTGCTATTCCATATTCATTTGCCTTTGATATATCATTTGTAACCATTTGCTTTTTTTGTAAGTTCAATATTTTTTTTCTTATACTACAATACTCCTGTTCTGCAGCTTAAGAGCGCGTTTCCCAGAAAAGATGTCCCATCGGCTCCTCCGAAGCATGCTTTCTTAAGAATAAATTCAAGCAGGTTGCTTCTAGAAGAGGTAAAATGTATCTTAAACCTCAATGTACTTTTGTTAATTTCCCCTTTTCCCTGTGTCAACTGGATGCTTTACGTGTAATACTATTTCGTGTTCAGCTTCTTGGACCTATCTCAAACTGTTATGCTTTCAGAGAAGGCATGCATTGGAGGAGTGGATGCAAAAGTTACTTTCTGACATTGACTTGTCAAGAAGTGCTCCTGTTGCTGCTTTTCTTGAGCTTGAAGCTGCTGCACGTTCATGTATTTGCTGCTTTAATTATATTTTTCTCTAACTGTATATTATTCACTGTCTTCATTGTGCACGTTAAATATGTTAGCAGAAAATTTAATACTGTTATACTAAATATAGATTTCCAAGAACGGAATGGGCGTCCTTCTGAAGTAGGTTCTTCTGCAAAGAGCAGCAGTATTGACTCTTCTCCACATTCTGATGGACCTGCTTCTGGTTCTCTTGCTGAGTCCAATCAAATAAATCAAGCTCTTACTCGTGGTAGCAGTCTGACAGGAGCAACTGGTAATGGTGTGCTTGGAGAAGCTATCTTAGATCGGTCTGATGAGCATGTTAGTAGTGCCTTGAATCACAGGAAAGGGAACCTTGTATTGGAACATGATGGTAGAAATGGTTCAGTAGCGTCTTATAGGGGAGTTGTTTCAGAAGAGGACCGTGATTCTAATCCCGGCCATGCTCGGAAGGACTCTGCTGAAAGTATTGGGAGTGATTTGAGTTCTATAAGAGGAAGTGAATTATCTGTTCCAGGGGCTAGTAGTTCACTTTGGGATGGTGCTGTGGTGGATGGACATATTAGTAAAACAGAACATCTTACTGGTTTGGATATGCATCTTTTGTATGACATGGATGCACAAGTCATCCTTCCAAATGATCAAAAACAGAAGTTGACTAGACTTTTGATCACAATGCAACGAAGAATAGGGACAGCAAAAACTGATATGGAGGATCTCATAGCACGACTAAATCAGGAAGCAGCTGTTAAAGAATATCTTACTACAAAGGTATTGCTTTGCTTTTCATGTTAAATGACTATGGCATCTAGCTCTACTTAGTAATTACAGGTTCATGCTTTTTTTTCTCGAATACGCAGGAGAGCTGCGTGTCGTTGTATTATAGAGAGGAATTACAGGTTCATGCTTAATAAAAACAAAATGCACTTTCAATTTCCATGTTGAGTTTAAGATTGTATGGTTCTCCAAGTTACATTCTTTTGTTGTTTTGTGCATTCTTAGTTGTACACTCAATGGATTTGCGTGTATCATTACCATTCTCCGGATTCTAGGTTCTCTGTTTGATAATTATGATTTGTAATGTAGGTTAAAGATTTGGAGGTTGAATTGGAAGCCACAAAACAAAAAGGTAGAGAGACACTACAACAAGCTATCCTGGCTGAAAAAGAGAGGATTACCCAGATGCAGTGGGATATGGATGTGCTCCGTAGGAAGTACTCTGAGATGGAGTCAAACCTGAAGACTGAACAAGTCTGTTATTCCCACTGTTCTTGTGGCTTAATTATTTTACTAGCCATATGAAGGTACTGATTATGTCTCTTTATGATTTGTAGAATGAGAAAACTCGTGCGGAGTCAGAGAAAACAACTGCTAGTGGTGAAAATGAAACACTACTTGAAGAATTAGAAATTAAACAAAAAGAAGTCGAGAGTTTGAAACAGCGTCTTGTAGAAGCTGAGGCAAAGTCTAAAGCAGATAAGAAAGTTCTTGTCAAAGAGGTCAAGTCTCTTAGAAACTCCCAAACAGAGATGAAGAAAGTATTGAATCAGTATCTTGAGGAGAAGACTGATTTAGAGGTATAGTGATACCTAATGCCTATCTAATTATAATGCCCCGTTCCAGCTGTAGCAGTATCTGTTGTTTCTAGGAATACTTGTTTACTCTTACTGGCAGTATATATTCAACATTATTAGTGGCTTGCTAGACCAATTTGGCTAACTGCTCTTCCTCTTTCTTTTGTATCCTTCATGCCACCTACCCTTGGACTTTAGCTTAAAATCCTACTGAACCGTTGCTATGTTCAAGTTTGTGACCTTTTGATACTGTTACATCCGCAAGACTTTTGTGATGATGCAAGACATCCTGTCCTTTTACCTTTCCACGACGCTTATTATTCATCCAACAGGCATTCTATTTGGGAAGACTATCATAAAACATTATGTTTGCTAGCTGATAAGATGCTCTAGCATTAAAGAATGTGATTATTATCTTAACCAACAAACACATGAGCTATTGGTTTTGTGTCAAAATGTCTGTGCACTCAAAATGTCTGTACTCCGTAGTTCGAATTCTATGCAATCAGTTTATTTTCCTGATTTTTAATGTTTTTTTGGTTTCAGAGAGTTATTAATAGAGAGAAACAGAGGTCAGCACGTACAAAGTTATCCCGATTGAAAATTCTTCATGAGTGTCGACTGCTTCGGGAGCGTCTACAGGAATGCAGTGCTAAATTTCTAGCAGAAGAACAAGATAACTTTACTATTGATCCATCATCCTTGCCTGATGCATTAGATCTTCTAGCAACATCAGACAATAGAATACGCCTACTTGTTGCCGAGGTAAACTTGAAATGTTATGGTAAATTAATATCATTTTTTCCCCAACGGGCCTGCTTGGCCAAACTCTAGTTTTTATATTCTTAGAGAGCAGCCAAAGTTACGTGGTACAGCTCCTACTCTAATAAATTTGGAGTTTGAGCAATTGAGTTGTTTTGGAAATAGGTGCTCCTTTCATTTCTTGGAAATACAAAAAAGAAGTGTCCTACGGATAATGTAAAATGCTATGCAAGATCACGAGATTTGTAATGTTGGTTTGTCCTAACACAGAACACTACCTCTGGTTGTTAATACTTGATGCTCCAACATCATGTTAATACCTGCAGCTAGCTCATTATCCTAGTCAGGAAGATCAACTATTCCTGACTGGGGGGAGTATTATCTAGTTCAGTTTTTGTTGTCAATTGGAAGATCACTCGAATATTCCCTACTTTTGCATTAGAAGCCCCTGAACTCCTCTTCTCAATTTATCATTTTTATCTTGGATCTGAAGCTGGGGCAGTCTTTGTAATAATATCATTATTTCACATTCTCTTCTTGAACCTAGACTGTTTTTAGTGTTGTAAAGTTAAGGGAAGTTGGAGAAAACAAACCCTACCAAGGTCCCAACTTTAGAATTATTAAGGCGAATGACAAGTTTACGGCACTTAGTTCTGTAACCAGGCTTGCACACTGTGTTGGTAGCACCTGTTTATAATTATTGCCTCCTATGAATCCCTTCTTTGTAGAAGTAGGGACAGACTTTTTTTTTCCTTTGGGTTCAGCTAGAGTTTGGAGTTTGAGCCACATATCATTTTACCTTGGTAGTTACAGTGCATCTTATGTTTTGATTTAGAGAGGAAGAATATTGTTCACACTGGAATGCAATTTCCATGGCTCCACTTCAGTTTTAGATATACTTTCTATTAATTCTACTACTTTTAAATGTGGATATCTCTACTAAATCTATGCTCTGCATTGGTCTCTCCAGGCTCAACTTCTAGCACGAGATGATGAACAAGGCTCTTCTGATGATGGCGACAATTCTGATAGATCCTCATTAACTATGAGCAGTGAAGATGCAAAAGTTACTGATGAAGATACAACAAAAATGCTTTCTGATCTGCTCATTGACAATGCACAGCTGAGGCTACGCCTCAATGCTGTCATCCGCAACGCTGTAAATACTGCCGTGAAGCCAGAGAAGGAAGGTAGTGGCGAGGTTCTCCCAAAAAAGACAGTCCTTAACTGGTTGTTAGACAGATGAGAAAACACGATGTATATTCCTGTGAATTAGATCTTCAGACTTATGCGGCTTGATCAAAATTATATGATGAGCATACCTATAGTGCCAGAGTAGCATCAGGATAAACATTCCCTCCATGAGGGAAGGAGAGCCTGGAAGCGTGCGTGTGTTGCTGTTGTACGATTGCTTATTTATACATGGAAGTCATGGAGGATAGTATATTTAGTGGGGTTATCACATTGCATTACAGTGGCTAGGGCAGTCAAAGCTTGCTGAGCTATGGAGTAGCTTGCAATTGGGGTTAAGACTGATGGAGAGCACAATAGCCCCCGGTTTTGCACCATATATATGTAATTAAAACCTGATGGGATACCCTATATGTAGACTTTTCTGGCTCTCAGCCGGTGAGTTTCTAGCATGACTGTACACAGTGAAATCACTCTAGACCAATCTTCTCCCATGGACGGTTCAAGTGCCAATTTTATTATTTATATATATATATATATATATATATATATATATATATATATATATATATATATATATATATATATATATATATATATATATATATATATATCTACTGTTCTGTAGCTGGCCATAGAATAATTTATTCTGTAGCCACTTTGAGTTACGATAGTTGGTACTATGCTAATTTATAAGACTACAGTAACTCCGTACTAAGTGATTTACTATAACAGTATGGTAAATATCCTCGTGAGTTGTAGTAACACGAGTATCGTAAATGTATATTCATGTTATCGTAAATTGATACAAACATTTATCGTAAATTAAGGTGGCTATAGAATAAGTTATTCTATGGCCAGCTACAGAATAGCCTTATATTATATATATATATATATATATACACACACGGTAAATGCCCGTGCGTTGCAACGAAAACACATAATACCACGATAACATATGTATGAGCGTGTGTTATACTGTTATCTAAAATAGATACCGCAATCATAATGTTCCAATTAATATTACATAAGTTTTCACGAAAGATAGTTAAAATATAACTCTAAATTTGAATGCAAAATTAAAACATCAACTTTAATTGTCGCATCATTTCATGCCTACGATACGCGAAAGATAAGCTTGCACTTCTTTAGGAATCAAGTGCTAGGAAAAGATAATCATAACAAGTTTGTGGCCTTGTTTGCTTCTCTTATAATCCGTCTTTTTCAGCTTATTTTTTCAGCCGGAACAATGTTTTCTTTCACAACAAATCAGCCGGAACAATGTTTCGGCTTGTTTTTTCAGCGAAGCGAACGGGCCTGTGTTTCACAATACATGTTTTAGAATCTATTCTACAATTAAGAATCTAATCTCTCAATAGTTCGACTAAGAGAACGTGCTTTGCACGAATACCAAGCTACAGTTGGTCACCGATCAATGATGATCCCGAAGATTTTCTAGTCCAAGATGCGGCGTCTGACTTCTTGCAGCTGAAGCATGCAGATGGCTGAAGCTGTAGTTAGAAGTATCCTGCATATAAGTTGTTTGTTAATTTTTAAAGTTAAAGTACCATTTGATATCTAAAAATATATATATTGACGTGTGATGCATTACCTCTTTTATGGAGTTAGAACATCTTTATATACGATATTCATTGTGAATATATCATTTGTCGCTTTCTTCTTCCTTTTTCCTTTCCCTTTCTCTTTCTCCTTGTTCACGTCCTTCTCAGCAACTGGCGCGGTTAGGATCCTAATGTTCGATCTTGCCGCACGACGCTCCGCAAGCCTTGCTTTGTCCCTTTGCCTTTTAAGTTCCCGAGGATCGGAGACTTGTGTAGGTGGATTAGATCCACTTTCAACGCCTGCTTTTTTTAGAAGAGAGACTTAACATCATTAATTATCAGATGTTAAAATTTTCACATACATATACACATCGACATCAGTATTTATCTTCATTTATCTGGTTTGACAAGTCTCTCAATGGCTGCAACAACTATGATTTTCAGGAGGCTCCATGCAGGAAAGAGGTCTAAAAATACATGAAGACAGTTTAAAAAAATAGTCTTTTAGATATAGAAATAACGATCTTCTAAAAATGTGTTTGTTCTTACAGTTGTAAACAATAAACTGTGAAACCAAAGCAGCTATAAATTATTTCATGCTAGCAAGTTAAACAAAATGATGACATATTTTCTCAAACGATGAACAAAATGATGATATACCGTATTTTGCTAAATTAGAAATAATATTTTATGCATGTACCTATGCACTCATATGTACATGTGATCAGTCTAAGAATTGTCTAATACTCATAGGTTTAATACTGTACCTCTACACATTTGAAACACGTAATTTCTGATTCCGGTTAGATTGAAAGAAAGTAGGTAAAAAGTATAAATATGTGCGGTTATTACATTAAAATAGTTAAAAGGCGAATGGATCTTATATCGAGAACCTTTTTTTTATCTTCAATATAAACTCCCTCTGTTTCTTAGGTTTAGAAGGGTTAGGGGCAGAGAATCGAACTTCCTTATCTTCGAAACAAAGTAACTTTAGTATCTGAAAAAGTTGACAAAAAATTAAGGATCTAAACAACAACATAGATTTCAAACCTACCCATCCCCAACTATAGAAAAGCATGGCTGAATCTTTTGTTTTTTAGAGGTGGTTGCAACAGTCGGGGCAGATGAGTTATATTAACAACTACCAATTTACCAGTGATCACAAGTTTGGATTAAAATCAATTTTAGCAGAGATGACTTATTGCAGTCATCGGAGCCTTTCCCCAAGGGGAGGCCTCAATAGCCAGTTTTCTATCGTGCTTCGATCATTAGGTGTTGTTTGTGGCCGCTGTCCCAACAGACCGCCGCTGTCCCAACGGACCTGTTAAGATGACACGAGCGATCCATATTTGCATATCATCAAGGCAACTCTATGAACTTGCAAGTAAATAGCAACAAGTGTTTAGGAAAAAAAAGTTTTGTTCCACTTAGTTTTTTCATGCCCAATACCTATGTACGAGCAAATTTTGTGGGTAAAAGAAATAAAATGTGGTTTGCATGGCAGGATGAGGACTGAATTGGCGATCATCAGGCAGTGCAAAAAGCTCAAAATTCCAACCAAAATGGATGAACTAAAACCAAACAAACTCACTGCAAATTACCCAAATAGCACGACATATGTTCTTGTTCAAACAAATGAGCTCACTATGAACTATCCAAAATGCACTAAATCTAAAGCATTGCCATATTGCAGAGATAGAAAAAAAAGAAAAGGAGCACATTTAGCTTCTAGTTGAGTAGTTGACCATGGTGTAATGAAAAATGTAATTATAAACATTATGGCCTCGATAACCGATCATGCAAAGGAAGACTATTCTAGTTTCATAAACATCATCAAAAAATTGTCAACAACTAACAGGATATTTATTAGAATGTCCACATAAAAAACAAAACACTGACAGGTCCATGAACCATGGATCGGCGGTGTGGTGTGTGAGCGGTCCACCATGGACCGAGTCCATGCTGAAGGGTATGGGTCCTTGTATTTCCCATGTATTTCCTCTTTTATTCTTCGAAGGAAAATGTCAAGAAAGTGTGGACATGTCATCCTGATGTCATCAAGCTAACAAGCTAGGAACGCTCGTGCAAAACGGAGCACAGAACAGAGCACGACCAGTGCTCAGCGGCCATTTTCTAGCAACGCGAGCTTGCGGTTGCGCATTGTGCCTTGCGCTCGCGTGCGTGGAGAAGGAGCGCAGGGGTGCGGGGAAGCTCACCTGCGGCTTACCAAGGGCGGAGGAGCAAGGCTGGGACTGGCTGTTCCCTGGAGCGAGCTCACATCTGGCAATGGCGGTGCGGCGTAGGAGTTCGTGGGCGTGATGCCTGTGCTGCCGAGCTAGTAGTGGTGGGCTGGTGGTTCACGCTAAGGAGCTCGGCCGCTCGCCATGATCACCGATCTATTGCAGGCTCCGCGGACTGCAGGTGGTGAGATCAGCGATTTGTTACAATGGACATCGGAGTGGTGTCCTGATTCCGTGTGCCTGGCGTGTGTCAGCGGCGATGGAGACCTGAGCCCACGGCGGTGCAAAGCAACAGCGTCAGTGGGGAGGGCGCGGCGCCACAGAGACTTGAGCGGGGCGATTTGGCGATGGCTCCGCTGATTGTCGCCATCCGTGTGCTTCTGCTAGGATTAGCCGTGGTCGTCTTCGCCCATGTGCTGCTGTTAAGATTTGGGTTTGGGTGTTCCGTTTTGCATAGCTGGAAGGGAAGACAGATGGCGATATGGGGTCCTAGTGACGTACCTGGTGGGTGCTCGTCGCTAGCTCGGCATCGTGATAGGGTACGCCAGCGTCAGCGGGTAGGGTGGTGAGGCGACGGGCGCTCCAGCGGCGTTGAGGCGGCGGGGACAAGATGGGGCGTCAGACAGGGCCGGTACGGGGCAGGACGTGGACAGGGCACGATTGAACGATGGCGTTGATCGGCAGACGACGTGTGCGATGGCGAAGGTGGCGTGAGGGCCAGGCACGAGGAGGTGAGGACGCTATCGGTACGGGACCCACAGGATACCCCACAAGGAAGGAAGAAGACCTAGTCCAATTAGGATTCTCCTCCTGTAATCTTAGTAGTAGTATTACTCTGTAATCCTACTAGGAACTCTCATTGTAAACCGACTAGGATTCTGGCCTCCTAGCTATATAAAGGAGGGCAGGGCACCTTGGATCAGGAGTTTAACAGAGCAATTGTACGACACAACACTTCATAATCAATCCAACACAAAGGCTAAACACCGACTAGACGTAGGGTTGTTACTCGATCTGCGATCGAGGGCCTAAACCAGGATAAATCGACTATCCCTTACGTTAACCATCAAGTCCAGCATACACTAAAACCCGAACATACTGCCCCGGATACCCCCATGGCAGGCTATCGGTGGTCAAACATCGATAGCTGGCGCGCCAGGTAGGAGCTTTCGGTGACTTTGCATCCGAGAGCTTGATGGACCTCGACAACATGATCTTCTTGAAGGGATTGACCTTCATCTTCGGTTCATGGATCTGCAAGGCAGGCGATGATGGCAAGCTCCAAGGCCATCTCCTTGAAGAGTCAGATCATCATTAGGATTATCCTATTTCGACGATAACGACAGATCAGCTTGTTGGAAGATTCGCGCAGCTCAATCCGACTCAGTTCTCGCAAGTTCACATATCCGATTCAAACTCAAGTTCCGCTTCTGAAACGAAGTCTTATCCGAGTTCTTTCGGAAAACCAAGTTCTTTTCTAACAAAGCCCCGGGACATGATGTCAACCTATCAAGAATACTACTAGGAATACACCCAGAATACTTCAAAGAAGTCGGGTCTTTTTCCGTTTGGACTCCACAACATGGCAACATCCTATCAGACATGGCACGAAGGATCCACTTATCCCATGCTTAGAATGCCACTGAAGGGAGCTCAGGAAGGTCTCATTTTAACCATAACATCTCAAGACTGCATCATTCACTGGCCAGATACCGTTCCTGAGGATGACGATGCCCAACTAGTCGATGACACGACAACAACAATTCTACCCTACCAAGAAGGAGATTCCATCTATAACTTTGAGACCTCTACTGAAGTCATCAACAGCTCTGCCAGTACGGAAATCAACGACGATGACAGAACAACTCACGCTAGAGAAGTACTCATGATTCGCCGTCCTCAATCACCATTGATCCCCCTAGAAGCACCCAACGTAAGGTCTTCAGATGAATCCGAGTCCAACATATCACCATTTATCTAGGGATACGATGGTGAGACTGAGAGCTAGAGGCAAGCAAGAGAAAGGAAGAACAAATTGAAACAAGGACGACAACGCCGTGCGAAACAGCGGAAAGACACTTGGATCAAATACGAATCAGACCTAGCCAAGTACAATAGAAGAAAATCAGAATGAGAAATCGAAGAAGGACGAGCAGCGAGTACCCCCTATGATAAGATTCGGGAGGCACTAGAAGAACTCAGGGCAACCGCACACCCTAATGAGAAACAAGAACAACTTCGAGATTTCCTTCGATCAACAATCTTTAAAACGAACGATGGAAAGGCAACATCTCATGAATAGGAAGATCAAAATCAAAGGAAGTCTACTTTCGAAAGACTAGGACCAAGTGGAAGTCACAACGGAGGAAGCCATAGGAATCACAGTCAAAATAACCGAGTCGAGCAACCAAGAAAGGACAGGAGCAGAGCACCTACTCAGACGGCCACACAAAACTACTCTTACCAAGACGACAGCTGGCAAGAAGGCGGCGTAGAATCCGAATATACAGAAGCCAGAACACATGATAGATTTCCCTGTTTTGCAAACAGACTTGCATTGATTCGACTACCTCACAAATTCAAGCTGTCCAACCACTCCAAATACGACGACAAGACCGAACCAAAGCAATGGCTCAGGATTTACTTATAGTCGATCAAACTAGCTGGAGGAGACGATGACATCAAAACCTTGTTCTTTCCCATGGCCCTAGAAACCATGCCGCTTCAATGGTTTGACAAATTAAATCCCGGATCAATCAGAAATTGGGAAGACTTATAAAGAGCTTTCTATGAAAATTTTGTGGGAATTATTACACATCCAATCACCCACGCAGAGTTAAAAGGACTCAAGCAGAAAGGAGGTGAAAGTCTCAGAAATTACTATCGATGATTTGGCGAACTACGGGCTCAAGTACATGACATCACACAACGAGAAGTAATCGAAGCTTTCTCTCACGGAATCGTGGCTAGGTGGCAATTCTAAGACTTCTGCAAAGAAAACCCAAGAAATAACGAAGAATTCAGAAGAACAGTAGAAAAGATGATTACGGCGGAAGAAAAAACAAAAGAAAGATTCCCAGAAAGGAACAACAGAGACAACCCGGATAGACAAAATTCTTGAAACAACAGACATCAGGAGAGAAAGCGAGGTCCAAACAAGACGGTAGCGATGGCTGACAAATCAAAGAAATTCACCAAGCCCAGAAGATATGACGACATTGAGAACATGCGTTGCCCTTTGCACCCCAACGGGAGGCACACCATCGGAAATTGCTACACCTTCAACGAAAGGTACACTAGAAAAGATAGCAAGGGAAACAATAAAGAAGACAATCAGAAAAAAGAAGGAGACAACCATGACGACAAGGGATTCCAAAAATCCAGAGGGACAGTAGCAGTAATCTTTGCCAGGATTCCAGACTCCAGAAGCAAACATCAAGAAAAGTTAGCGCTACGAACAATTATCGCCGCAGAACCCACTACACCAAGATATCTCAACTGGTCAGAGTACCCAATCCAATTCTCAAGAGAAGACCAGTGGACCAGCGTAGGAAACACAGGCCATTACCCATTGGTTCTAGATCCGACCATTGCCGGCATGACTGTCACAAAAGTACTAATTGACGGAGGAGCAGGACTCAACATCATCTTTTCAGAAACTCTAAGGAAGATGGGACTACAACTCGTCGGGATGATCATACCAATAAGCACACCTTTTTATGGCATAGTACCCGGCAAAGCAGCAATGCCACTTGGACAAATCACTCTACCAGTTACCTTTGGGACTGCCTCAAATTACCGCACAGAGTTCATCAAATTTGAAGTCGCAGATTTCGATTCCTCATATCATGCAATTCTTGGGCGCCCAGCACTAGCAAAATTCATGGCAATACCGCATTATCCGTACCTGTCGCTTAAAATGCCAGGGCCTAACGGAGTTCTTTCTCTTTGGAGCGATTTAAAGCGCGCATTTGACTGCGACGTACAGGCGATCCAAATTGCGGCAAAGGCACAGGCAAACGATGGGAGAAAAGAAATAGCCACTATCGCCGCAGAAACAAGCCAAGAGGAACTAGAGATACCAGCTAAGAGACCGAGCATCCTAGCACCACCAAAAGAAGCCAACGTGAAGCAAATCGACCTAGGCACTGGTGATCCTACAAAAACAGCAACCATCAGTGCCCACCTATCGGCAAAATAGGAACTCGCGCTCACCAACTTTCTTCGGGACAACAAGGACATTTTCGCTTGGAAGCCGGCCGACATGCCAGGGGTCCCAAGAGAGTTGGCTGAGCACGGAATTGATATCAATGAAGGCTCTAAGCCTGTAAAGCAATGACTACGATGATTCTCTCCAGACAAGAAGGCAGCAATTAAAAAGGAAATTACAAAACTAATGGCAGCTGGATTCATCAGGGAAATTCTCCATCCGGATTGGCTAGCAAATCCAGTTCTGGTACAGAAAAAGAACACAGACGAGTGGCGCATGTGTGTTGACTACATAGATCTCAACAAACACTGCCCAAAAGATCCGTTCGGGCTACCACGCATTGATCAGATAGTTGATTCAACAGCAGGATCTACCCTATTATCTTTTCTCGATTGCAATTCTGGGTATCATCAGATCGCATTAAAGGAAAAAGACCAAAGCAAGACATCTTTCATCACTCCGTTCGGCGCCTACTGCTATAGGAAAATGTCATTTGGGCTCAAGAATGCTGGAGCCACTTACCAAAGAGCCATCTAAACATTTCTCGGTGATCAGATCGGCGAAAACATAGAAGCATACGTGAACGACGTGGTTGTAAAAACAAAGAACCCGGATACACTGATTGAAGACTTAAAACAAACCTTCGAGAACCTAAAGAGGTGGAGGTGGAAATTAAACCCAAACAAGTGCGTATTCGGAGTTCTCTCAGGACAACTACTCGGATTCTTGGTCAGTCATCGTGGAATCGAAGCAAGCACCAAGCAGATTCGAGCAATAACAGAGATGGGCCCTCCTTGAAACATCAAAGAAGTACAAAAACTAACAGGCTGCATGGCGGCACTCAACCGTTTCATATCAAGACTCGGCGAAAAAGGGTTGCCTTTCTTCAAACTACTAAAGAAGACAGACAAGTTCGAGTGGACAGAAGAAGCCAATGAAGCTTTCAAGAAACTTAAGGCATACCTCACCTCCTCACCAGTCCTCACACCTCCAAAGAAAGACGAAGACATGATGCTATACATTGTAGCAACTACTACTGTAGTCAGTATGGCAATAGTAGTGGAAAGAGAAGAAGAAGGGCGCGTATATAAAGTACAATACCCAGTATACTATATCAGCGAAGTGCTATCAGAATCAAAAATCTGGTATCCGCATGTGCAAAAACTACTCTACGCCCTACTGATTACTTCACGCAAGCTTCGTCACTACTTTGAGAGCCACAAGATTACAGTGGTGACAGATTTCCCACTAGGAGATATCTTACGCAACAAAGACGCAACAGGACGCATATCCAAGTGGGCGGTTGAACTCGGTGCTCTCAACATCGATTTCACCCCGCGAAAAGCAATTAAATCTCAAGCCCTTGCTGATTTTGTTGCTGAATGGACAGAAATTCAACAACCCGTATCAAGCGCCATCCTTGACCATTGGAAGATGTACTTTGATGGATCACTTAAGCTAGGCGCAGCGGGCGCAGGCGTCCTCCTAATTTCACCAGACGGAAGACAACTAAAGTATGTCCTTCAGATATTATGGCAAGCCACCAACAACGAAGCAGAATACGAAGCTCTCATACACGGGCTAAGAGTGGCTATTACACTCGGAATCAAGCGACTACTCGTATACGATGATTCGGCAATAGTCATCAACCAAGTCAACAAAGATTGTGATTGAACCAAAGAGAACATGGGTGCCTACTGTGCTAAAATCCGAAAACTCAAAAAACACTTCCAAGGACTAGAAATTCTACATGTCCTGCGGGACTCCAACATTGCTGCAGATATTCTTGCCAAGCTTGGATCCGATAGGGCAGAAGTCCCACCCGGTGTATTCATAGAGGAGTTATCAGCTCCTTCCATCAAACAACCCGGTGAGACAACCACAGAACTCACAGCCAAAGGCAACTAGATTTTGGTGATCAACACATCATGGACACAGGTTTTTATTGATTACATCAAAGAGAATAAGTTGCCAGCAGAAAAACAGCAAGCCACATAAGTCGTCCGCAGAAGCAAGAATTATGTCCTAGTAGGAGACAAGCTATACAGAAGAGCCGCATCATCAGGAGTACTCCTAAAATGCGTCTCATTCGAAGAAGGCAAACAAATCCTAGACGAAATACACTCAGGCTGCTGTGGAAATCACGCCGCTTTAAGAACACTAGTTGGCAAAGAATTCCGCACTGGTTTCTACTGGCCAACCGCTTTAAAAGATGCAGAAGAACTCGTTAGAAGATGCAAAAGTTGTCAGATGTTCGCAAGACAAGCTCATGTGCCAGCCCACAACCTCATCTGCATTCCACCCGCTTGGCCTTTCTCCTGCTGGGGGCTGGATCAAGTGGGACCTCTCAAGAAAGCAAAGGGCGGTTTCGAGTACATCTTTGTAGCAATCGACAAGTTCACCAAGTGGATCGAATACAAACCACTCGCAAAATACAGCGCAGCTAAAGCAGTCGAGTTCATCCGAGATATTATGCACCGCTTCGGCATGCCCAATCGAATCATCACAGATTTGGGTTCTCCCTTCATAGCTATAGAATTCAAAAGTTGGGCACAGGATTGTGGCTTCAGTATAAATTACGCATCAGTCGCACATCCAGAAGCCAACGGACAGGTGGAAAGGGCCAATGGACTCATACTAGCTGGATTAAAACTAGGATTATATGAAGAACTAGTAGACTATGAGGCAAAATGGATCGAAGAATTACCCAAAGTTGTATGGGGGCTACGGACTCAAATAAGTAGAGCCACCGGATACTCACCTTTCTTTCTGGTATACGGATCAGAAGCCATACTACCCATAGACCTGATCTGGACGTCACCAAGGATAGAACAATATGACGAAGGAGAAGCAGAACACACCCAAAGATTAGAACTTGACAGCACAGAAGAAGTCAGAGTAAACGCTACCCTGCAATCAGCGAAATACCTCCAAGGACTAAGACGCCATTACAACAAGAATACACAGTCTTGATCATTACAAATCAGAGACCTAGCACTAAGAAGAATACAAAAAACTGACGGATGCCATAAACTACTCAGTCCATGGGAAGGTCCTTTTATCGTCGCAAAAGTCATCGGACCAGGCACATACAAGCTCATAACTAAAGATGGAAAAGAAGTCAACAATACATGGCACATCAGTCAGCTACGAAGATTCTACGCATAAAAACAACTCAAGGAAGAATATGTATGCAAGACACAAGAGACCAACGTTCATGATCAACAAAGATACCGCAGTGTACCATTGTAACACATCAATATTCATGAATAAAGATGATTATTTCTCGACAAACATATATCTCATGGCTCTATCCGAGTTGTCTCTTAAATGCAAAATGGCTGAAAATACGCCTGAGCATCCCGGCCAAGAGCAAAATAGCTGAAAAAATGCTTGAGCCCGCCGATGAGGGTAGCTAAAAAGCTAACACCTGAAATAAAATGCAAAATGGCTGAAAAGACGCCTGAGCATCCTGGCCGAGAGCAAAATAGCTGAAAAAATGCTTGAGCCCGCCGATGAGGGTAGCTAACAAGCTAACACCCGAAATAAAATGCAAAATGGCTGAAAAGACGCCTGAGCATCCTGGCCGAGGGCAAAATAGTTGAAAAGACACTTGAGCCCGCCGATGAGGGTAGCCAACAAGCTAACACCCGAAATAAAATCAAAAAGACTGAGACTAAGCCTGGGCATAAGACCAGAGCAATATCAAAAGCAAGACCCTCCAGCTACTTGTACCAAATACCAAGAGGCTCGGGGGCTACACTGGAGATAACCAAGAACGCAAAGATCTACATATAACGAGTTGTTTACAACTCGATGGGTCAAGAAAGGTCATCAACACAAAAGATCTACATAAGAACGAGTTGTTTACAGGGCACAAGAGAAGGCCAGACAAGCACTCGATAGATCAAGAGAGGTCGTCAACACGAGTTGTTTACTTAAAACAGAAAAGTACTCAACAAATCGTCCGAGGAATAAGCAGGGCATCCAGGCAAAGAAGACATCAACAAAAAGGACTTTCATTCAAAAAAGAAGTATAATGTCATATTACAAGGCACGGGCATAAAAGTCAAATACATCAAGCCTCATCATCAGGAGAAGGGAGGACGATATTAAGATTATCTACTATCCTACTAGCTAAGTCTTCAACTTCGGGCTCCGTCCTCTCAACATCATCGATGTATTCTTAACTATCAGATTCCTCTGCTATCTTGGACAAAGGAACCGCTAGAGCAAGAACCCGGACTTGGGCTAGAACATTCTTGGTACACAGTTGAGCGCACCTCTTCACAAACTCTTGGAAACAAGTCAGAATTCGAGGAATCAACTGAGCCCAAGATTTCTCGTCATCAGCTGGAGTTCGAAGAACGTCGGCTACTGAACGAAAGGATTTCTACAAAGCCTTCTAGTTTTCAGTAGCCATCGCCAACCTGCCAGACAAGTCTTCAATGGTTTTCTGGGCCTACACAAGATCTCTATCAGCTCCACGCCTAATCAACTTAGCAAGCGCAAGTTCCTCTCCAGCATGAGTAATTACCTCCTCAGCCTTGTTATGACTTGTACGAACAAGAGTCTTCATTTCTTCAACGCCCTCTGAGAGTTTCTGCTTTTCAACCCGGAGAGCTGGACGAAGCAGCAGACAACAAGTCAGCGGAAAGGAAAGCTTCATTACAAAAAGAAACAAAAATAACTCTCAATACCGTTGCACTCCTTCTTCACGGCCTCCAAGTCCTTCACGGCCGCCGAGTTCTTTCGGGCCTCCTAAAGAGCGGCATCCCTCTACTTCTCGATTTCAACAGCCCGGGCATGAAGAGATTTTTCTTCGTCCTGATGCGTTTGTCGCTCAGCCTCCAGCTTAGCCCAGAGGAGATCAAGATCAGCTTTTAGGGTGCTCACTTCTGAAGACAACTTTCTCTCATTTTTAGACGAGAAAAAGAAGCCAGTATGGTCATGAGAGAAGGACTGAGCAAAAAGATACAAAGAAAAACAAAGAATAAGGACCAAAGAAAAGCAAACATCCAAAGAAGGAATGATGAAAAAGCTTACCTAGAGCTTTTCTCCAAAAGAAGTCGCAATGGATGACAAGTCTCCCCAGGCAGCAGTTAATTCCAAAAGCCGATGAGTGGCATCGAACTGCTGCACCACATCATCGGCAAAAGGAGGACCGTCGGAAGCAAGAGAAGGAGAAGGAGAGCCCGGCCGAGGTGAAGAAGGAACGACCAGCGCGACCTCCCGAGAAGCCGAGGCCAATCCCTCAGAAGGACCCGACGCAATGGCCACGGTCACCTTCGGGGCGGCCAAATCTGTAGCGGCGCCATCGCCAGAGAGCTTTGTAGCCCCCGCAGCCACTTCACCAACAGTACGCTGCGAGTCCTGAGGCTCAGTACTCGGTGGCATGGCGGAGGGCTGAGAAGAAGTCAACGAAGAAGCGAGAGAAGACGAAGGACTGAAAATTGATAAAAGAAATCGCCGATGAGAACCAGGAAAAAGGAGAACAGAAGCAAAAGGATGAAGCCAGAATCTACTCACCAGGCCACCTTCTTCCTCGCAAAGCCAAAAGAAGACCTCGCAGGGGGGGACCACGGCGGCAAAAACGTCCCCGCCACTTGGCGACAGGAGCGGTATAGCCGATATCGGACCCTCGGAAGAAGCTGGGGCTGGAGCCATAGAAGAACTCGGCACCGGAGGTGCGGAAGAGCTCGGTACCAAGGAACTCAACACCGGAGCTTCAGAAGAAGTCAGCGCGGGAGCCTTAGAAGAACTCGTACCCGACGTCCGGTTACTTCAAAAAGATCAAGGCTAAAAGTCAAGACAAAGAGGAGAAATTCAATGGAAGGTGAATATGAAAACAACTCACTGCCGCATGATGAGGGGTACTTCATCATCCTCCTCCCCCTCAGTCTCGACCAAGGCCACCAAGGCACCTACTGAAAAAAGAATTAAAGCACTCGGTTCAAGACAAAAACAAGAAAACAAAGGGACAAAGAGTATAAATATGCTCACCTAAGAGCATGCTAGCTACAACTAGAGTACCTAGAGGAGTACTTGGCTTGCGAGACTTCTTGGAAGTAGGCAGGCCAGATGAAGACCCATCCGTTCGCCCCCTCTTCGAGACACTACGAGGACCGTGGGGGACTAGATGAGGAACATATTCTTCATATACATCAACAAATCCGGAAGAAACTCTAGGAAACGCTGTGGAGATTGGGGACTTACTGGTTGTAGAAGCTACGGCGAGTTCCTTCCCAGTTTTCACCATGACAGGGGGAACAAGAGAAGGGATCGGGTCAACAAAGTTGCGCCCAAATTCCTACAAAAAAGAATAAGACATCAAGACAAGGAAAAGTTAAACAA